>NW_008355390.1:50928-59315 GCF_000622305.1 Nannospalax galili
TTTCGATTAATGGAGTCCCATTTGTTCATTCTTGCCCTTGTTTCATGGGCAGTTGATATCTGATTTAGAAAATCCTTGCCTACACCTATTTCTTGTACGTTACTAGCAATATTTTCTTCTAATAGTTTCAGGGTTTCCAGTTTCACATTGAAGTCTTTGATCCATTTGTATTTCACTTTTGTTCAAGGTGAATAATAAGGATCTAGTTTCATTCTTTTACAGGTGGAGATCCAGTTTTGCCAGTACCATTTGTTAAAGTTGCTGTCTTTACTTCATTGTGTCTTCTTGGCACCTTTGCTAAATATCAGGTGGCTGAAATTATGTGTACTTGGGTTTGGGTCTTTAATGATGTTCCATTGATCTATGTGTCTATTTTTGTGAGAGTTCCATGCTGTTTTGATTACTATATATCTATGGTATACTTTGAGATTTGGTATAATAATCCCCCCAGCATCACTCTTTGTGTTCAGGGTTGCTTTGGCTATCTGGGGTGTTTTGTGCTTCCATAGAAATTTAAGGATTTTTTTCTAATTCTGTGAAGTATGTCATAGGGATTTCGATTGGGATTTCACTGAATCTATATAGTGCTTTTGGTAATTTGGTCATTTTCACAATATTAATTCTTCCAATCTATGAGCATGGGAGGTCCGTCTATCTTCTGGTGTCTTTCTCAATCTCTTTAACGATTTAAAATTTTCATTTTAGAGCTCTTTGGTGTCTTTGGTCAAACTTTTTCATATATATATATATATGTATGTATGTATGTATGTTTGTTTGTTTTGTTTTTGTTTTTGTTCTTTCAGCAATTGTGAATGGGAGCATTTCCCTGTACTCTTTCTTACCTTCTCTAATTGCTTGTTATTGATATATACAAAGGCTACTGATTTTTGTAGATTAATTTTATGACCTGCTGGTATACTGAAAGTGTTGATCAGTTCTAGGAGTTCTGGTGGAAATTTTGGGATCAGTTAGGTATAATATCATATCATCTGCAAAAAGTGATAGTTTGACCTCTTTTCTAATTAGTACTCCTTTAGTTTCCTTGTTTTGTCTTATTGCTCCAGCAAGAGTTTCAAACACTATGTTAAAAAGGAGTTTCCTTGGATCCTTGTCTGGGTCCTGATTTTAATGGGAATGCTTCCAGTTTTTCTCCATTTAGAATGATGTTGGCTGTAGGTTTGTTGTATATGGATTTAATTATATTAAGGTATCTTCCCTCTAGCCCAATTCCCTGTATGACTTTGAACATAAATGCATGGTGAATTTTGTTAAAAGTCTTTCCTGCATCTATTGAGACGATGATGTGGTTTTTGTCTTTGAGTCCATTTATATGATTCATGACATTTATTGACTTGCATATATTGAACCAAACCTGCATCTCTGGAATAAAGCCTACTTGACCAAGGTGAATGACATTTTGATGTGTGTGTCTGTATGTGGTTTGCAAGTATTTTGTTGGGAATTTTTGCATCTATGTTCATTAAAGATATGGGTCTATAGTTTTCTTTTTTGGTTGTGTCTTTACCTGGTTTGGGTATTAGAGTGATGCTGGCTTCATAGAAGGAATTTTGGAGTTCTCTCTCTCTGTTTTTTATCATTTTGAATAATTTAAGTAGTATTGGTTGAATGTCTTTAAATGTCTGGTAGAATTCTGCTGTAAATCCATCTGGGCCTAGGCTGTTTTTATTTGGGAGGCTTTATATTACTGTTTCACTTTTGTTATATGTCATGGGTCTGTTTAAAATGTTGGTCTCTTATTGGTTTAACTTTGGTGGTTCCCATGATTTTAGCTATCCACCCATTTCTTATAGATGTTCAAATTTTGTAGCATATAACTTTTTAAAATATTCCCTTATAATGGTCTGAATGTTTTGGGTATCTGATGTGATGTTTCCCCTTTCATCTATGATTTTGTTGGTTTGAATTTGCTTTTTCATTTGGTTAACTTTCTTAAGGGTCTGTCTATCTTGTTTAGCTTTTCAAAGAACCAGCTCTTAGATTCATTGATTCTTAGTATTGTTTTCTTTGTTTCTATTTCATTAATTTTTGCTCTGATTTTGTGATTTCTTATCTTCTGGTGGGTTTGGGTTTCATTAGTTATTGCCTTTCCAGCATCTTAAATTGAAATGTTAGGTCATTTATTTGGGCTGTTTCTAATTTTTTAATGCAGGCACTTTGAGCTATAAACTTTCCATTTTAGGACTGCTTTTAAAGTGTCCCAGAGTTTGTGTTGTACTGTATTGTCCTTTTGTTGAGTTCCAGGAATTCTTTTATTTCTTTCTTGATTTCTCCTATGACCCACTCAATGTTTAGGAGTGTGTTGTTTAATCACCATGAATTTGTGTATTAACTAGGGTTTCATCCAGTGTTGATTTTGAGCTTTATTGCATTGTGTTCTGATAGAATGAATGGAATTGTTTCAATTTTTTGTATTTGTTGAGGTTTTTGTGGCCCAGCATGTGGTCAATTCTTGAAAAAGTTCCATGGGGTGCTGAGTAGAAAGCGTATTCTTTGGTGCTTGGGTGGAATATTCAAAAGATGTCTGTTAGGTCCATTTGTTGCATGGTATCATTTAATTTAGGTGTCTCTGTGTTTAGTCTTTGTCCATTATTTGTCTAATGGAGACAGTGGGGTATTGAAGTCTCCTATTACTGAGCTGGGGTTAATATGTGTCTTAAAGTCCTGTAGTATGAATTTAGGTGCACCAGATTTTGGTGCATATATGTTCAGGATTGTAATACCTTCTTGCTTAATGTTTCTTTGATCAGAATGAAGTGACCCTCCCTATCCTTTCTGATTATTTTTACTTTGAAGTCCATTTTTTCAGACATTAGAATTGCAACCCTTGATTGTTTCTTAGTGCCATTTCCTTGGAATATTCTTTTCCATCCTTTCACCTTAAGGTAGTGCCTGTTTTTGAAGGTGAGATGGATTTTTTGCAGACAGTAAAAAGATCGATTTTGCTTCTTAATCCATTCACTTAGCCTGTGTCTTATGACTGGGGAGTTCAGTCCATTGATATATAAGGTTATTATTAAAGATATATATTGGTTGCCATCATTTTGGTTGCTGTTTGTGTTCTTCATATAATTTTGTGTCTCCTCCTCAATTATTTATTTTCTTTCATCGCCCATGGGGTATAGTTGCTCCTTTCTCCTTTGTATTGCTTCAAGTATTCTTTGAAGGTCTGATTTCCTGGACATGTATTCTTCCAGGCTTTTCATGTTGTAGAAGATTTTTCTTTCACCCTCAAGTATAATAGACATTTTTCCTGTGTAAAGTATTCTGGGTTGGCTTCTATTCCCATTTAGAACCAGAAATACCTTCGCCCAGGCTCTTTTGGCTTTCATAATTTTTTTTGATAAGTCAGCTCTAATTCTGTTGGGCTTTCGTTTATATGTGACTTGTTTTTCTTTTGCTGCTTTCAGTATCCTCTATTTGTTCTGTACATTTATTGTTTTTACTATGATATGTCATGGCGAGTTTCTTTTCTGGTCCTATTTGGTGTTCTATGTGCTTCCTGTATTTGTATGGGGATGTCTTTCCTTAATTTCAGGAAATTCTCTTCTATAATCCTATTTAAAGTATGGTCAATACCATTAACCTGAAGTTCCTCTCCTTCCTCTATGCCTATGATACGTAGATTTGGTCTTTTCATGTTTTCCCACATTTCTTGCACATTCCATTTATGTGTTAATTTTTCATAAACTTTGCTTGAGTGGTCCAGTTCTTCAACTTTATCCTCCAGTGTTGATATTCTGTTTTCCATTTCATTCATTCTAGCCATGAGGCTTTCCCCTGTTATTTCAGGTTGACTTATTGAATTTTGTACTTCCTTCTTCATTTATGCCTGAGTTTTCTTCAATGGTTCAATATCTTTGTGAATTCATTCAGAAGTTTATCCCTATCTTATTTTAGTTCTTTGATTTGTTCATGTGTTCTTTAAATTCATTGAATTCCTTATTTTTATGATTGTTCTAAATTCTATGTCTTGGGTTATCTCTAGGGTGTTCTTGTAGAACTCTTCTACAGGACTGGTGGAGCTTGGTGGGGAATAGTGTTTTGGCTTTCCATTTTATGATTCTTTCATTGTGATTTTGGTGTGAGAATTTCTTTTGCTGTTTGTGATTCTGATATGAGAATTGAGTTGAAGTATGCTTTTGTATATGATAATTAAGTTGAAGTATGTTTCTATTTGTATTATTGGTGTGCCTTGGTCCTTTTCTTATTGGTTATATAAAGCTGGTTGGTCCAGGTTTCAGGTTCTCTCTGGTTTTATTTTGGAGGTAACTGATGGCTTTAGATCAGAACCATCCACAGAAGCCCAAGTCAGGTTCTAATCAGGAACACTCAGGCTTCCTTCTAATGTTTGGATTCCTACTAGGGGGAATTCAGAGCAAAACTGGGAAGATCCCTAAGGGGGAGCTGATTTGGGGACTCCCATTCAGTCTGCTGAGTTCTCAGTCCCTATGCCAGAGGGAGGCCAGAACAGGCACTCTGGTGGTCTCCTGAGATCCCAGCCACTACACAGATGGAAGTTGGAACCTACTCTCTCAGACTGTCTGCTAAGATCTCAGCCTTATCCTACCAAAGCCAGGTCTGCCTTGGGGCCTTGGGAAGGGCCTTAGGCAATCCCAGTTAGGGGGTTGGGTATGGTGCAATTTGGGGAAGCTCACCACTACATGGAAGCAGGATCTGGTGCTTTCAGGCAGTCCCCTTAGTTATCAGCCCATATGCCAGAGGGAGGCCAGAACAGGCACTGAAATCCCAGCAGCTACAGAGATGCAGTTCGGAACCCACCCTCTCAGGCTGTCTTCTAAGATATCTACTATCTCTTTTTTGTGTGTTGTTTTAAGTGTCTGGATTAGGATTTGTACATCTGGAGTTAGTTTTTGATTTATTTATTTTTCCTTTCATTTTTGTTCAAGTCACCTTTCTTCCTTCAGGAGGTATTTAGTTCATAGCAGGGCTGTGGTTTTGAGTTCTGCTTGTCTTGCATTTAGTGCTACAACCTCTACCCCAAGTTTTCTGCTTGTCAGCCACAGTCATGCATCAGCTTGGTCCAGGTGCTTGAAACATGTTTCCCCTGGTAGTGTGGAATGGTTCTGGATCTCCAAGCCAGATGTGACAACTGGAGGATCCCAGTCAGGCAGCATTCAAGGTTCTGGGGAGTCTGGAAAGAAGGAGAATCCTAGGTCTCTTGGCCATGTGAGTGGGAGCTAAATAGTCCCTGGTGAGGAGTTGGGTGAGCTCTAGTGTGTCCCAAAGGGAGGATTGAGGGCCTGAAGGAGGGGATGGTCCCTGACAAGCCATCAGGGATTTTTGAGGTTACCCAAATGAGGGGAAGAGCTGGGTCTCCAGCATACAAGGGAGGCAGCTAGAGAGTCCCTGTAAGGGGTATGATGAGATCTGGTGACTCCCCAAATAGGGAGAGGGGCCTATAGGAATTGATGACATAGGAGGATGAATTTTTTTTTTCTGCTTATCCAGGGGCTAGGCAAGCTTTTGCTATACAGAAAATACTAATGAAAGTCTTTCCAGTAAAGGATTAATTGTTGCTATATTTCTGAATGGAGACTCCACTTATCATTCTGATTCTGAGGGTCTTCAACTGTCATAGAATTGCCTAAGTGCCATCAACCATTTTATTTGCAGTTTTCATTACAATGTTTTTTTCTCCTGTCACAATATTTGAGCCCCATGGTAATTGCTGCAATATTTCTGAAAATTGATTTATTTTTGTTCTACTCACTTAGAAGGGCTATAAATAAATTCATGTTATTCTAAAATTAATGAATCTACAAATCATGACGGGGATTATTTTTATTTATTTATATTTTTAATGTGTGTATATGATGCACGTGTTTGCATGTTTGTGTGTTTGCTGGTGCCTATGTGCCACAGTATATACTTTGGAGGTCAGAGGTCAGCCTTGGTGTTGGTTCTCTTCACCACTGCCAGCTGGCCATCAAGCATCCAGAGATTCTCCTGTCTCTGCCATAGAAGGCCTGGAGTTACAGGTCCTGTTACCCTGCTCAGCTTTTCCATTGGTTCTGGGGATTTGAACTCAGATGCGCATGCTTGTATGGCACGTACTTTATCCACCTAGTTCTCCGCATCTGTCACTTACATTTTGATGACTTTCATTCACCCTGTGGCTTAAACCCAGTCTACACAGTCCTCCTTTGCTTTCTTAGTGGAGTGATCTTCAGAGAGCTCAATTTGGTCATCTTCATTACCTTCAATCAAAAGAAAGTCCTTGTATTAGCTACACACAGATATTTTTCTTTACATTGTGTCTTCATTTTTATCTCAGTTTCTGTGTTAATTAATACCTGCACATCTACATGTACCTACAGAGAAGCTGACAAGGAGCTAAAGCCACAAATATAAATTACATTTCTCTGTAGGATATTTATCAGCATCAGAAAAACAAATTATAGTTTTAATATATTGGATTAAATGAAGTGCATCATTCGAATAAATTTTGCTTGTTTCTTTTTACTTTTTAACAAGTGCTGCCTCTTGAAAAATTTTAAATTATATATGGCTCATTTTTATTAGGCAGAATTGGAAGCTATTGAAAATATGTGGTTTTGTTAGTTGTCATTGGCAATAAGATAATTATGAGTTTTAAACTGCTCATAATGTATCTGCTCAGTTTTCAGATGCCAAGAGGAAAGCCTAAGCAGCTTATTACCCAAACAATATTCCCAGCAGACTTTCCCAGGGGTTAAGAAGAGATGATAAGAAATCAGTAGAGTACACTGTTCATCAGAGAATGAAAGATCAAGAAGATGAAGAAGAGTTGGTACTGATTATGCAGTTTTACCTCTTCTAATACAAGTGTTGTCTGTTGTGATCATCCTAAGTGCTCATCAGTTTTGAGTTTCTGAGTTTATTCCCATCTTGTAGTTCTGCTACTTTTGCAGGATACAGATTCTGCTACTCTGAACATCTTCATTGTCCACACTTTTGTCCTTGAGCCCTAATAAGTTATTCTCCGCCTGATGTTTATGCTTTCTACATTCTGTGGACACTCACACCATTGTTCTGAGAATTTCTCTTCTCTCAGCAAGTTTCTCTTGTGTAATTTATATTCCATTTCTATTCTCATATAAATAAAACACTCTAACTCACACATCATTCTGATTGCTATCTTCCGTAACATTTCTTAATTTAAAGTACCCCAGGTTAGAGAAATCTTAGTATTTTCCCTGAGAATGAGCACAGACAATTCCCTTAGTTTGGTCAGTTCATGGTCAGAAAAGGCAAGTATTGTTTTAGCTGGAATTTTCACACCAGTGTTAGCTTGTCAACATAGAGATATTGTAAATCATTATAGATAAATTATGATATATCCTAAAACTTTTGTATGGAAAATCAAACATGGATTTTAAATTTGGATCGTTGGCAGTGCATCTTCTTTGGCTGTGATGAACTGGAAGAAATCTCAGTGCACTTATCTTTTATGAGAGGAATGGAGAAGTATCCATAAATGATACAGATAATCTCAGTGAAATATGTTGAGGATCACAAACAGTGGAAAACCAGTCCCAGGCTGCACTATTTGTCTTATTATAGTAGATGGTAGTTTTTGTGTTAAGGATGTAAAGCTGTATTATCTCAAAACTGTTTTCCAAAGAACTTTGAGTGTATGTGTGTGTTTAATCACCTCCTCCCCCTTTTAAAGGTACTTTAAATGTGCCAGAGTTTATATTCAGTTAACTTACAGAGTTACATTCCACATTCGTGGAAGTGATACTGATTGAGGGCCATTGTATAGTTGGTACCATTTTGGAATCCTAAAGAAATCTTAGATGTTTAATCTAGGGTTCTTGAAGTTCATGAGTTTATAATCCTTATTCAAAAGTTTTTTGGGACATTCACTCCAGGTTGAAGTAACAGTGCTTAAGGTAACAATGATATATACAATTTAAACAGTTTCTTTCCTACAAAATGTCATTAATTCCTTAACATGTTACATACATTGTAACTCTCCAAAAGAGATGTGTAATATTCATTATTAAGCAATATAGTTATCCAGAGAATATTTTTAAAAATTGTACTCCCAAGACCTAGGACTTTTTGAAATATTTTATAAAAAATGCTGAAATATAGTTCATGTATCAGTTTTTCCACATATTTTGAGGATAGACTTTTAAAACATAAATCTAGTAGTTCAAAGGGGAAAAAAACTTTACTTTTTTATCCTTCTGTAATTCTACTGCATATTATTTGTTTGAAATCACCTTAAGAATTGATTTAAAAGTAGGAGTTCAGTAACAAAATAATATATGGTATGCAATGATCTGAGTCAATTGCTTCATTTTTATAAGCAGAGAACCCATGTGCAGACATTCATTGAAATGATTTATTATAGATAA
>NW_008355390.1:59378-113606 GCF_000622305.1 Nannospalax galili
TTGAGTTCTTTCCAAGTTTCCATTTACTGACCATTGAATTGAAATCTTCAAGTATTTTCCAATTTATCTCACACAGATCACTGTTTCTCGTGTTAAATTAATGAATTTTGAGTATTGGCCCAGACTTTTTTAGACTGCCTGAGAGTGCCTGGATTCAGCCTCTGGTGGTGAGGAGCTTCCCCAAATCATGTGGCAGTACCCATCCGCCTACATTGGGACCATGTGTAGCCCTTCCTGCTGCTCCAGGGCTAGACTTCTCTGTCCTTCTGTAGGGTCCAGACCTTAGCAGAATGTCAGAGAGTGCCTGGGTCCAGCCTCTTCATGGTGGAGAGCTTCCAAATCACATAGTGCCCATCCTCCTACACTGGGACCACCTACAGTCCATTCCACCACCCAAGGGCTAGGCTTCTTTGCCCTTTAGTAGGACCCAGACCTTTACAGACTTCCTGAGAGCATTTAAATTGGGCCTCCTCTCAGCAAGCTTCCTGAATTATGCTATGAATGCTTGCTAGTTGGGGCACAGACCTTAGGAGGAAAATTGAGAATATCAGACTGGGACCTGATGTGGGTCTCTGTGGAAGCTCTTGTATCCCTGGACTGAAGCCATCTGGTCCCTCCAATATAAAATCAAAAGAGAGAACCTGAAGCCTAGACCAACCAGCTTTATATACCCAATAAGAAAATAACCAAGGCACACCGATAATACAAGCAGAAGCAGACTTCAACTCAACAAAGGAAGGCTTGGTTTTCATACCAGAATCACAAACAACAAAAGAAATCCACATGCCAAAATCACAACAGAAAAATAATATGAAAAACCAAAATAATGTGTTCCAACAAAACACTACCAGTTCCACTGAAGAGTTCTACAAGGAGAACTTTCTAGAGATAACCCATGACATAGAATTTAAAAGAACAATCATCAACATGATCAAAGAAGTCAATGAGTTTAAAGAACACACAAACAAACAACTAAAAGAAGATAGTGCTAAACTTCTGACTGAATTCACAAGATATAGAAATATTAACAAAAACTCAGCTGAAATGAAGAAGGAAGTGAAAAACTCAGTAAACCAATTTGAAACAATAGGAGAAAGTCTAACCGACAGAATGAATGAAATTGAAAACAGAATATCAAGACTGGATGATAAAAGTGATGAATTGGACTGCTCAAGCAAAGATTATGAAAAAAAATAAAAACACAGGAATATGGAATATGGAGAAAATGTGGGACATCATGAAAAGACCAAATTTCTGTATCATAGGCATAGAGGAAGAAGAATTTCAGGTAAATAATATTAACCAGATCTTAAACAGGATTGAAGAAGAAAATTGCCCCAAATTAAGGAAAGACATTCCCATACAAATACAAGAAGCAAGTAAAACACCTAACAGGCAGGACCAGAAGCTCCCCACAGTATATCATACTAAAAACACTACATGATACCATGGAGATTAAGCAACACACTCCTGAATGATGAGTGAGTCAAAGAAGAAATTAAGAAAGAAATAAAAGGATTCTTGGAATTAAAGGAAATGAAAATACAATACAACAAACACCCCAGGACATCTTAAGAGCAGTCCTAAGAGGGCAGTTTATAGCTCTTAGTGCCTACATTAAGAAATCAGAAAGAGGGCATGGTGGCACATGCCTTTAGTCCCAGCACTTGGGAGATGGAGGCAGGAGGGTCTCTGTGAGTTCAAGGCCAGCCTGGTCCACATAGTGAGTTCCAGGCCAGTTGGGGCTGCAGGGAGACCCTGTCTGAAAAAAAGACCAAAAAAAAAAAATCAGAAAGAGCACATATAAATGATTTAAGAACTCCAGATTATGGATAGGCAAAAGCAAACCAACTCTAAACCTAGTAGACAAGAATAACAAAAATCAGAGCAGAAATTAATGAAATAGAAACAAAGAAAACAAAACAAAAAAATCAATGAATCTAAGAGCTGCTTCTTTGAAAGATTAAACAAGATAGACAGACACTTAGCCCAGTTAAACAAAAGAAAGAAAGAGCAAATCCAAATCAACAGAATCAGATGAAAGGGGAAATATCACAACAGACACCAAAAAATATCCCCTGTTGAAGATAGCAACAGCTTAAACAGACCCATAACTTATAAGGAAATTTAAACAGTAATATCAAAACCTCCCGACTAAAAAGATCCCAGGCCCAGATGTATTCACAGTAGAATTTTACAAGACATTCAAAAAGATCTACACCCAGAACTGCTTAAATTATTAAAAAAGATAGAAACAGAGGGACCACTCTCAAATTCCTTCTATGAAGCCAGTATCACTGTAATACCAAAACCAGGTAAAGATACAACGAAAAAGAAAACTATGGGGCCCATATCATTAATGAACATAGATGCAAAGAGAATCAACAAAATACTCAAAACCCACACACAGACACACATCAAAAAAGATCGTCTATCTTGACCAAGTTGACCTTATTCCAGAGATGCAGGGATGGTTCAACATAAGTCAATAAATGCAATAAGATATATAAATCGACTTAACAACAAAAACCACATGGCCATCTTAATAGATGCAGAAAAAGCCTTTGACAAAATTAGACATGCATTCATGTTAAAAGTCCTAGAAGGAACTTTTCTCAAGGGAACATACCTCAATATAATTAATGCTATATACAATAAACCCACAGCCAACATCATTCTAAATGGAGGAAAACCTTGAAGCATTCCCATTAAAATCAGCAACCAGACAGAACTGTCCACCATCTTTACTTCTTTTCAATGTTATATGTGAAACTCTTGCAAAAGCAATAAGACAAAGGAATTAAAATAGTACTAATTGGAAAAAAAAGAGGTCAAATTAACACTATTTGCAGATGATATTGTATAAGAGATCCCCAAAATACCACCAGAAATCTGTGAGAAATGATTAATATTTTCAGTAAAGCATCAAGTTACAAAATCAATTTACAAAAGTCAGTAGCCATTATATATACCAATCACAAGCAATTAGAAAAAGAATTCAAGGAAGCCCTCCCATTCACAATAACTCCAAAAAATATTTAGGAATAAACCTAACCGAAGACATTAAAGATCTCTACAATGAAAAATTTAAATCTTTAAAGAAAGGGATAGAAGAAGACAGTAGGAGATGGCAAGATCTACCATGCTCATGCATTGAGAGAATCAATATTATGAAAATGATCATCTTACTTAAAGCAATCTCTAGATTCAATGCAATGTCAATAAAAATAGCAATGACATTCTTCACAGAGCTAGAAAAAAAAATCTTAAAATTCATATGGAACCATGAAAGACCTTGGATAGCCAAAGCAATCTTGAGCAAAAAGAACAATGCTGGAGGGATCACGATACCAGATCTCAGATTATATTACAGAGCTATCGTCATAAAAACATCATGGTTCTAGCACAAAAATAGATATGTAGATCAATGGAACAAAATAGAAGACTTAAACATGAGTACATGCAATTTCAGCCACCTGTTATTTGACGAGGTGTCAAGAACACACAATGGAGGAAAGACAGCCTCTTCAACAAATGGTCCTGGAAAAACTGGCTCTCCTCCTGTACAGGCATGAAATTGAACCCTTATCTTTCACCCTGGACAAAAGTCAGCTCCAAATGGATCAAAGACCTTAATAAAAATCCTGAAACTCTGAAACTGTTAGAAGAACAGATAGGCAGTACCCTTCAAGATATAGGCATAGAAAAGGATTTCCTAAATCCTCCACCAGCTGTGGAGGTATTAATGTCAACAATCAACAAATGGCACCTCATGCAGGAAAAGAAACAACCAAGGAATTGAAGAGGAGCCTCACCGAGTGGGAGAAAACCTTTATCAGCTGCACAACTGACAGGATTAATATTGAGAATATACAAAGATCTCAAAAAACAAAGAAACAAGACATTAAATGACCCAATTAAAAATGGGCTTTAGATCTGAACCTAAAGGACTCATTCTACTGTAGATATACTTGTATGTCCATATTTGTTGCTGCTCTCTTTACAATAGATAAGAAATGGAAACAACCTAAATATCTCTGAACTGACGGATGGATAAGGAAAATGTGGTGCATTTACACAATGGAGTTCTACTCAGCAGTAAGAGAAAATGAATTTATGAAATTTGAAAGTAAATGGAATGAACTGGAGAGTGCTATACTAAGTGAAATAACACAATCACAGATAAACAAGTGATGTATGTTCTCCCTCATTTGCAGATTGTAGCATCAATCCCTTATATGTGAGTATATATTCTGTTAACATTAAGAGCCAAGAAAATAGAAAGGAAAAGATCTCAAAATAGGGTGATAGTAGGAAACAGATGTTACTGAGGGTAGGTGGGGAAAGTGGGAGTGTTTGGGAGGAGAGGAAGGAGGGACATACAGAGGGCCACCATGTATATTTGTGTGTGGGGGGGAGGGAACACAGGAGGCGGGGGTGGTGAGAGGCAGGTGTTATTAGGGGGCAGATGGGGATAATGTGCGTGCTGGGTCTGGGAGGGAGGTGGGAGTTCAGATTCGAGGAAGAAGAGTAAAGATGAATGAATCTTGTGGGGTCTAGGGAACCCAGAGGGAAATGTGATGACCCTTAAACCCCCTGAGAAATGCACATATGGTGTTTACACATTAGTGTATATATGCACCTGGGTACTCTTTGGCAAGGAGCACGGGGTCAGACAGAAAAAAGTCTGTCTTTGAGTGGTTGGTGAGGGAAGTCCAAGAGCCTCCCAAAATAACACAGGCTAATGTCAAAACTCTTGGTTATATCCCAGAATTAGAAGCTAAGACCCTATTGCTGAAGACAGGTCATACTTTAGATAAAGACTTGGAGCAATGGAGCAGGAACAGGCCTGGAAACCTTCTACCTGAAGTTTAGCTTTCATAATGCTAGATGATAATATGCAAACTGCTAAGGGAGACCAGTCAATGGTCCAGTGCAATCCTAAAGCCTATTCAGCATAATGACTGACACAGCAAGCTACCTCTCTTGATGCAGTAGTGGCACTGTTGTTTGGGGGCTAATCAACAGCTATCTAATTGTACTTAGTGCTCTCTCAATGGGAGTGAAGTCATGCATGACACTCTAAACTCAGCCAAATACACATGGTTGGAGGGGGCATAGATTCTGGAGAAAACCCTATCTTTGTCATATCTCTAGTCAAATGAAATTTCTTACCATATGCTAAATATGAATCCTTATATTTACAGAGAAGCATAAAGTATACCACTCATCAAAGAAGCTTCTTTTTGCAAAAGATGGAGGCTGCTGAAGAATTGTACAACTGGTCAGAAACAGAGAATATCTGAACTATCTCAGTGTTCTAGCATATGTTTCCCCCATCTTCCTTTAAGACAATTAGGAGGGGTTGACCTCTGCCAAATTCCTGTAAATTCCCAGAAAGGAGAGTACTTGTGAGTCTGGGAAATGACCTAACCACCAAACTGCTGGAATGTTCTAACCTAGGGCTAACTGCTTATCTTCGCTTCTGTAAGACTTGCTTTGCTTGCCCGCAAAATAACAGGTTGTTGATTGGTGAATCTGATTGTCCATACAGTAACAGGTTGTTGATTGGTGAATTCAAATTCTGCTATGCTGTACAAATCTGATTGGCTCACAGATGTTCTGTTTGAACAATGCTTTCTGTAATCCTATAAAACCCTGACTGGCTAGTGTTTGTGGCTGCTTCTACTCCTGATATAGACAGCCTGGCCAGTCATAATAAAGTTTTGCCTTGCTACTTTCTACCAAAGTGGTGCTGGTGACTTTGTTCGATCGTAGACCCATAACATATCCATCTGAGAAATGCCCAGTACTAGATGACACAAGTACAGTTGAACTTCTACATCTAAGGCTCATGGAGCATAGTGGAACAAAGGGTAGAGAGAAAACTAATGCATCACTCAACTCTCTCTAGCGAAGCTTCCTTATACAACAGAGTGTGATTCACACAAAAGACCAAATTTTAAAGAATGGGAGGCTACAGAGTGTGAATCCCTTTATAGGATTCCTATGTTGAACCTCACCCACCCACTGCTCAGGGACCATTGTGGAAAAGGGGGTGGGAAGAAAGAGCCAGGGGCTGATTCATGAATACAAGCTTTCAGGCCACTGGAACTTGTGAACTTGTGGCAATGGTGGCATTGGGCATAGGACCCATGCTGACTCTATTGGACAGGGACCCATAGTTGAGTGAGAGAAATGGGTGGCAGGCTGGGCATAGTCTGGGGACTATTGGAGACTGATAACTTCTGGGTGCCAGAAAGAAGGCTTTATTTATGATCTCTCAAAGTTTGACTAGATTCCAGTGAGTGACTTTGCACTGAAGGGCATCTGTATACAAATGCTTGACTGGATAGGACTACTGTATGGTGAACTACATGAGGTCTGGTGGGGGTCTGAGAGGATATTGATGGGGGAAGGAGCTCAAAAAATAAAGAATCAAGAAAGGAAGTAACCCAGTTAAAAGATGGTCTAAGAAGCTGAACAGAGAGTTCCCAAAAGAAGAATTAAAAATGGCTAAGAAGCATCTTGAAAGGTATTCAACATCATTAGTAATTAGGGAAATGCAAATTAAAACTACTTTAAGATTTCATCTTACCCTGGTCAGACTGGCTAAGATCCAGAGAACAAATGATGCCAAATGTTGGAGAGGATGTGGGGAAAGGGGAACACTCATCCACTGCTGGTGGGACTGCAAACTTGTACAACCCCTATGGAAAGCAGTGTGGAGAACTCTTAAAAAACTACAAATGAACCTACCATTTGACCCAGTTATACCACTCCTTGGCATATACCCAAAGAACTCATCTTTTTGCAGAGACACTTGTACATCCATGTTTGTTGCTGCTCTTTTCACAATAGCTAAGAGATTGAAGCAACCTAAGTGCCCCTCAGCTGACAAGTGGATAATGAAAATGTGGTTCCTTTATAGGATGGAGTTTTACTTGGCAGTAAAGAAAGATGAAATTGTAAAATTTGGAGGTAAATGGATGGAACTAGAAACTGTTATACTAAGTAAGGTAATACAGATGCAAAACCCAAAAATGATGTATGTTCTTCCTCATATGTGGATCCTAGCACCAAATCCTTGTAAGTGAGTATGTGTCCAGACAAAACTATAGGAACTAGGATAATGAAAGGGAACCAGGGACATAAAGGAACAGAAAGAATCTGAAAGAGAACAGTAGGAAACAGGTGTTAATAGGGGAGATGTGGATACAAATGGGGTTATTTTAAGGCAACATGGGAGGGAGGGTTATACAAGGAACCTTGGGAATAAAGAGAAAGAAGAAGCTCAAGAGAGGAGGGACCATAGGAGAAGGGTATTATTAAGGGAGAAATGGGAAAAATTGGGCCACTTTAAATGGGAAAACCATGGTGGAAGGGTCAGGCAATGTGAGAGATAAATAATGCCTACTTAGTTTCAAAAAAACCCAGAGGCAACCACATTAGTCCAACAACCTACTGACAAATTATACATACAACTAGCTCAAGGAACATAATATACGTCTAGCCAATGTTTATCTGAGAACCTTTGGTCTTTGCTCAAGCTTTATCTATACAGCACATGGTAATTAAAAGTACATGACTGGTGGAACTAACATTCTTAGATGTTTAACAGCCATACTTTGAGGCCTATACTAATGTGGTCAGAGGGACTTGACAGTTTTGCTCCTTGCCAGCGGACTATGGAGCATCTCCCCAAATGTCCTGTTACTGTGGTGAATCACCTGTCCTCTTGATCAAGGATAGCATGGAGACCCCACCACATGGACTTGAACTAGTATCCAGTCTACAAAGAGGAGGGTCAACGCAGAGGAAAGAATTCCTCTATGCTTCCAAGTGAAGCCACCCACAGTCAAGCAGGACCTTTGAGGTAAAGGGAAAGAAGCAACCCGAGAGAGGAAGAACAATAGGAGATAGGTCTTACTAAGGGATCAATGTGTAAAATGGGGGTAGTTAAATAGGAGGGTGAGGGCTGTAGAAGGAACTATGGGGACAAAGGGGAAGAAGGATCTCAAGAAAGGTGGGACCATAGTAGACAGGAATTATCAAGAGAGAAATTAAGAAAATGTGGATACTTTAAATCAGGAGGGGGTGGAATGAGGGTTAGATAGGGAGAAAGGTAGGAGAGAAAATAATGCCTAGCTAGTATAAAAAAAACAGAAGGAATCATAGTAGTCCAGAAACTTACTGAAAAATTACACATATAATATCTCTGTATGAGTCCACGTGTATAGCTGAAGGCTATATAACAATAAACAGTGCCAGACAGAAATCTCCCTTTGAGTTGTTGACCAGGGTATCTCAAGAGATTCCCAAAATTACACAGACCTTGACACAGCCCTTGATTGCTTCCCAGAACTTGAAGGTAAGTCCCTATTGTTGAAGTCGCCTCCTCTGAAGGCTACTTCTCATAGATTTGAAGAGCACTAAGCAATCTGATAAGGGAGAACATCAATTGATGGCTCAACCCCAGCTTCAAGGTCTAATAACTACTTCAATGACTGACAGAGAAAATGACATTGGTGTAGTAGGGGCACTTTCATCTTGAGGGTAATCAATAGCTACCCAGTTGGACTTAAATTCCCCTCAATGTGAGGAAACTCATGTGTGATACTTTAAACATTTCCAAATACACATAGGTCAAGAGATCATAGATCTTAGAGAAAACCCCAAAGCTGTCACATCCCTAGACAAATGTAACTTCTTACTATGTAGAAAATAAGGATCCTTAAATTTACAGACAAGTATCTCAGTCACCACTCATCAAAGGCAGAGATTATTACCAAGTTCCACAACTGATGATAACAGAGATTGTCTGTGAATTGCCCAAGGCTAAGTGGCACATCTACAATGCAACTGGTATACTTAAGGCCCACAGAACATAGAACAAGGGATGAACAGAACACTAATTCATCTTTCAATTCTCATCAATGAAGCTCCCTCATGAAACAGAGGGCCAGGAACACAAAAGGTCACAAATGGCGTAAACCTAAGAGAATAAAAGTCTACAGAGTGTGGGTCCTTGGACAGGACTCCTATATTAAAATCCACCCACCTAGGGCTCAGGAATCTTTGGGGAAGAGGGGACATAAATATTGTAAGAGCTAGGGAGGAGGTATATGTTTATATGGAAATAGAGTCCTACAGGCTCCTGGGACCCTTGTTATACAAACCTACAGCAATTGTGTCAGCATGCATAAGACCCATGCAAACTCAACCAGACAAAAACTCAGCACAGAACTGTGGAGAAAGGCAGCAGGCCCCAACCTTAGTCAAAGAATTCTTGGCAGCTGATTACTGCTGGGCGAGGAAGGGCTGATAGTATTAAAGGAAGGGACTCTAGACAGGCTGCCTGTCTGACTACAGTGAATGAACTTGCATGGAAGGATGTCTGGGGACACTAACTTGACATGGTAGGTCTTAACAAAAGTGACAGAATATATGAATTTCAGTGAGGGTGCTATGGCAGGTCCCAATGGAGAAGGGGGTATAAAATTAAGATGTTCTGTAAGAAATACACAAAAATTCAATAATGTTTTTCTTAAAAATATTAAGGAATTTCATAAAAATTTTAAGTTTCGGTAGTTTCTTCAGTGTATTAATAAATATTCATGACACAGTATTTTATACTGTTATGCTTTTCAACTAAATAGATTATACTAAAGCATTGTAAGAAACAAGTTTGCTACATGGCTATTCTCTATTGTAAATTACATTTTCTTATTATTGGCTTTGCATTCTCTTCTGCTAGCTATTGTGATGAAAAGATGTGATGAAGGGTTTTGGAACAGATCACAACTGTGCTTGAATTTCAACTCTATCATCTGCTAGATGTTGACTTTGGGGATATCATAAAATTCCCATGAGCCTAAAATTCTTCATTATGCCTAAATACAATGTGATTTCCATTTGCTTCATGAATTATCAAGTTCACAGACAGTTCTGGTCAAATATGAATCAAAGTTTTCTTTTAAACTATATTCTTACTGTGTGTCACTATGCCTCTCTCTCAATTCATTCTTATTCTGCTAAACATAATTTCATGTATCCTTTGAGAATGCCTCCCTGAGTTTGCACTGAATCTGATATTGGTTCCTTCCTTAACTATCATCCATGCTATGATTCAAATGATGAAGTCTGTGCTTTCATACCAATTCCTTCATGAACAGAAATATGAAATTTGAAATGTAATAGTGAGTATATAGGAAAATGTAAGCAATGTTATTTTTATACATAATTATCCTTTCAGAGATCACAATTCCTTTGTTTCTTGCTATTCAAAAGTCCATATTAGATTACTGCTGTGAATTTTGAATTCTAAATGCAGAATTCATTAGATTTTATTCTAGGAAGGAAACACCTTTCACATCACACTAGGAGGAGTCAGACAATGCATTAGTCATTTCTTGCTTTCCCAAGTGATTGCTATTCTTGAGAATATCCACACCACATACCTTCTCCCTTCATCGGCTACTCCAAAGCATTCTCACTCATCATCTGCGTGAAGATTAAAGAACACAGCACACTGACAATATGAAACTTTACTTTGATCAGCATGCATCATCAGGGAATGGTAACTTTATTTCCTTTCTTCTGGACAGCATTATTTCAAGAAAGAAAGAAAAACAGAATATGTTAAAACAGTCTATGTATGTGACACAGTCACTATCTGCTATAGTTTGGATGTTAAATGCTTTTTTAATGCAGTGGCTCACATGTTGAAGGCTTGATTTCAGCTCCTGGTGCTATTGGGAGGTGGCAGAACAGTTAAGTGGTGAGACCTAGTGGAAAGAAAGAGGTCATTGAAAGCTTGTCTTTAAAAGGGTTTATTGAGCTGGACGTGGTGGCACATGACTTTAATCCCAGCACTCGGAAAAACATCCTCCACCTTGTGCTCTTGTCATGATGTACTATCTTTCAACAGTCCCAGAAATAATGTGGCCAATTGATATGCCATGGACTGAAACTCCCAAAAGTATAAGTTGAAAGAAGCCTGTGCCTTAAAAATTCTTTTCCTTAAAGAAATTATTGAATTTTTGTGCATTTCATATAATACATCTTAATCATCTTTAGACCCTCTACCTTTTATATCACCCTCATAGCTCCCATGCCAGATTTTGTGCATCTTGTCATATATGATAAGGCCTATAGAGTTATGTTTCTATCTGCAAATGTCCCTTGGCGTGAATCCATCCACTGGAGCTTGGTTATCTTATCTAGTGTCACTCCTTTAAAGCAAAACAACTCTCCCTCACCCAGGAATGATCAGTTGCCAATAGTTCTTCAGGTTGGGATTTCTGATTTCTTACCCATTTCCCCATTTCTATGTATTTTTTTTGTATGGTTTGAGTTTACAGGGGTCTTGTGAATGCTGTCACCATTACTGTAAGTTCTATGAGCAAGTTTCTAACCACCTGGAAAGCTCTGTTTCTACCACCCTGATTCTTATAATCATTGACTACCCCTTATTGGTATAGTCTTTCTACTCCTTCTTCAGCAATGGTCCCTGAGGCCTTGATGACAGAGGTTTAATATAGGAGTCCTATCCAGGGACACAAACGTGTTGCATGAGGAAGCTTTGCTGGTGAGAGTTGAGAGAGGCATTAATATTCTTTCTGTCCCCCCTCCCATTCCGTTATGTTTCTTGAGCCGTAGAGGTTGCATTGGCATTGTGTCACTTAGGGGTGGGTATCTCTAAGGCATTTATTCTCTGTGTTTGACCAGTTGTGGAACTATATAATTGTCTCTGTGTGTTGCAAAAAGAGCTTCTTTGATGAGTGGTGACATATATACTTGTCTATAAATATAAAGATACATATTTAGCATATAGTAAAAAATTGCAGTTGTATAGGAATGTGACAGATATAGGTTATTGTCTAGGATCTATGACCTCTCCAGTAATGTATATTTGGCTGTGTTTGCAGTACTACACATGAGTTCTCTCCCATTGAGTGGGCCTTAAGTCCAATTAGATAGCTGTGATTACCCCCAAGACAGAAGGGCCACTACTCTGCCAATAGAGATAGTTGCTGCACCAGTGATTGTTGTGGTTATTAGGCCTTATGACTGGAATGGGACCATCGATTGATTTTTCTCCCTTTGAAGTTTGCATAGCATCTTTGGAAAGTATTTTCAGGGAGGAGGCTTCCAGATCAGTTCCAGCTCTATTGCTCTAAGTTCTGGGTCTGAAGTTTGTATTGTATTCAGTAAAAGGGTCTTACCTTTAAGTTCTGGGAATCAATCAAGGACTTAACATTTTTTTTTTCAAATATTTTGGTCCTGCAACAGAAGGCTGGCTAGTACAATGACTTAGTCCACGTTTACCTCTCCCAATAGAATATTTGAGACTAGAGATAATACTAAGGATGTCTGAAGAGCCATAACAAAACATTATTTTATTTTTACTTAAAATAGATACATATATGCATACATACACACATACATACATGTGTGTGTGTGTGTGTGTAGCTGAAGTCTATCTAGAAAAAAAAATTTCAGTGCCCATAAAAGGAAACTTCCCTGTAAGTTGTTGATCAGGGTAGTCTGAGGGCTCCCAAAACAATATAGGCTATTGCCATGGCTTTTGGTTGCCTCCCAGAACTTGAAAGGTAAGACCCTGTTGCTGAAGACAACCTATATTTCTGACACAGGACTTGGAACAATCTAGTTGGAGCCGATCTGGAAGGCTCCTTCCTGAGGATTGGCTCTCATATTATCAGAAGGTGTTATGCTAGCTACCAAGTGATAAAGCCAATCAATAGTCCTACCGAGCTCTAAAGACTACAAACCACAATTACTAGCCAGCAAAATACCCCTAATGGGGCAATAGTGGCTCATTAATCTTGGGGACTTACCAACAGCTATCTAGTTGAACTTTGGTCAAACAAATAGGAGGGAAGTCTTGATTTGTACCATAAACATAGACAAATACCCATCATTGGAGAAATCTTAGACTGTAGAAGAGAACCTACTACTGCCACTTTCCCAAACCAATATAATTTTTAACTATCTTTCAAATACTCATCCTTATAGCTTCAGATAAGTGGAGCTTATCTAAGGAGCTTCTTTATTAAAAGATGGAGATGATTACAAGTTTCTACAATTGCTTAAAAATATAGAAAATAAGTGACCATTGGTAGCCCAAACCCAACTGATACATCTACAATGCAACCCAGATACTAAAGGCTCAGGGGGAAGACTGCAGAAGAGGGGATGGACAGATTGTAAGAGCCAGTGAACCAGAATCCTGCTACTAGATAGTGTCCTTTAGATATGATAGGGAAGCTACACACGTGACGTCTCAAAAATATTGTTGCCTAAAGAAGACCTGTATAATGTAGATAGGTCAATTTAGACAGGGGAAATTTGACAAGGTCTCACCTTTGGATGAAGATCTCCAGGCTGACTGCTGAGGGACATAGAACCAATTTTCTCCAGGGATCATGTCCTTGATAGGTTATCCAATCTCAATTTCTCAGTCATAAACACATGTACATAAAAATACCACTCAATGAAATGGACTCAGCAATGTGTGTGTGTGTGTGTGTGTGTGTGTGTGTGTGTGTAACAAAAATAAAGAAGAGATCATGAAATTGGAAGAAAGTGGAAGGATGTGGGATGAGTTGGAGAAGGGAGAAGGAGAGGTAGAAATCATACAAAATATAGTACTTAGGTATGTAATTCTCAAAAAAATTAAACAATTATTTTTCATATTTCTGGAGTTTTGAAAATCAAAGAACACGACACTGGCATCTGGTGAGGGCTTTTATGCTATGATATTTCTTGGTTAAAGAAACAGGGGATATGAGCATGGGAGTCCATAATGGGTCAAGCTTCATTGTTTTAGGAAATCATTTTCAGAGTGATGCTCATTTATTAATGTTTCCCATGACCAAATCACCTCTTAATATGGTTATGAAGATAATTGAATCTTAGAATTTCAGCATGGAAGATACATTAAAATCATGACAGCTAATACTTCTGTGAAAATTGGTATCATAATTTAATATATTTTTTTCTCCTGTGTCTATTTTGTTCTTTCCTGCATTACAGTCTTGCTGCCTAGATATATAACTCAGGCTAGCATCAAACTTGCTGTGTATCACAGGGTGCCCTTCCAACTTCATATCCTCCGGATTCTACCTCTTGAGTTCTAGGATTGCATAACTGTGTCACTATATGTGCTATCAAACCTGAATTTTGTCACTGAAGTTTGGCTACCTAACTTATGAGACACTCAGGTAGACTTTCCTCTCATTTACACTTTTTATCCATTGAAGCCATTTTCAATTTCTATGTCATCTTGCTATTTTTTCATAACTTTTACTCTCTTGCTTATATATATATTTTTCTGTTCATTTTGTTGATACAGTCTTTAAGACTGTGGCCCAGGCTGATTTCAAACTCAGTCAAATTCTGTCTCAGCCTCTGAAGACATGGTTTCCAGGCCATGCTTGGTCATTATGCCACTTTGTCTAGAATAACAACTTTGTGTTTTCTTATTCACAATCTTTGTTACTATTTGAGCTCCCCATGAGCTCTAATTCTACTTCTAATTGAAGTCTCCCTTGGGTTTTGGAAATCAGAGATAACAGACTCAAACTATGCCATGTAATCATTCAGAGGATGGTCTGTCAAGGGTCTTTCTTAGTATTTCCCAAGATGTTGCCTATGCCAAGCAGGTCAACTGGAACGTTACTAATAAGAGCATAACTTTAACTAAAAACAGTTAATTAAACCTGCTGACTTAAATTCACTTGCATATAATTGAAAAATCCTGAACTCAAAAACATGCTTGGTTTCTATTTCTAGGGAGTGTCAGATACTCAAATTTTTGTTCATTTATGAAGATATTCTAACTTTAAAAAAATTCTGATGGAGAAAAATTGCAGCTATTAGAAAAACTGAAATTTAAGCCAAAATATTCAAGCCAATTTTCATGTAAGTATATCCTTTGTGTATAGCTAGAATTTGGAATAATTTCATTTCTCATGACAGTTTTATAAGTCACAAATGGCAATGTTGTTTAAATTTCCATTTCCTACCAGGTTAAATGAGGTAAATGACATAGTTAAAAATGAGTCAACCAGTGGAATTAATAACAAGCATAATATAATACTGTTAAAGTCTCCTGACATTTTATTTCATATATTTTTATTTTTACTTCAAATATGGTAATCATACATATTTTCAGGATACAGTATGATTATTCAATGCATGTGTAAAATGTGCAATGATTAGATCAAACAATTGGCCTAGCTCTTCAAACCTTTTTGGTATTTTAATTCTAAATTTCAGAGCTCACTTGGCAGGAGAGGTCACTGATTTTATAATATTTTCTTTTGTTATTTAAGTTTTTAGTGTCATCATGTTGCCCTTCATCTTACAGCATGAGAGGAGAAAAAGATCTCTTGGTCAAAATTTTCATTATTTGTTTATTTATTATTTATTTATTTTTATCTTATGTATATGAGTGCATTGCCTGCATGTGTGTAAGTGCACCCGTGTTGTGCAATTCCCAGGGAGGTCAGAAGAAGGCATCAAATTCCCCTGGAACTGGAGTTATGTAAGGCTGTTAGGCACCATGTGGGTGCTGGGAATTGAACCTACAGTCTCTGCAAGAGCAGCTAAGCCATCTCTCCAGCCCAATAATTTATTTTTAAAATTATGAATCCCCTACAGTTTTAGACTTACTAGATACTAATTTTGTTATTTTCAGTGAGGTTTGTTGAAATTTGAAAAGTAATAAAGAAATGAAGGGCTGGGGATGCAGCTCAGTGGTAGAGTGTCTGCCTAGTATGGTTGAGGCCCTTGGTTCAAACCCTAGTAGTGCTTGAATGAATGAATGAGTGAATGAATAAATAAATAAGTATACTCAAGAGAAGTGAAAGTAAAATAAATTGAGTAAAATAAAGTAAGTGAAAATATTCAGGGTCAATTCATATAGATCCTGATCTCTGTACAAGAAGTTTAAATTAGGAACAGAATTATTTTATGTCTTCCTAGAAACTTGAAAATGTAGAATGTGGGGCTGGAGAGATGGCACAGTGGTTAAGAGTGCTGGCTGCTTTTGCAGAAGACCTGGGTTTGGTTCCCAGTACCCACATGGTGACTGACAACCATCTGTAATTCCAATTCCAGGGGATTTGACACCCTCTTCTGGCCTCTGCAGGCATTCTTACATATATGCAAACAATACATTCATACATATAAAATAAAAATAATAAATAAAATATTAAAAAATATAGAATGTACCTACTGTAAGAGTCTTGGTATTTTGACTAACAACTAAGATAATTTTTCAAAAAAGTATTTGGACTTTTTCATGTCCTGAGGATATCCCAAAGACTAGGGACGAAGAAAGAAAAAAGTTTCTGTAGAGTCACCAAACATTCTGAAATTTTTATATATATTAACTTTCTCTACAGTTTACCACCTATTATTCTTTAGTGTTTCCATTTATCATCAGAATTTTATCCTAGAGAATAAAAACATTAGATCTTTACACATAAAATTAAAAAAAACATATTTTATCATTTTGTTACAGGAATATTGGGGTGTCTTTGAGAGCAGTGGAGCTTTTCTCAGCTCCTGGGTTGGCTTTGCACAGAAGTTGGGGCACTGGCAGGTGACAGTCACACAAAGCATTCAGTAAGTCAGTGGCCTTCTGGTTCTTGTCTCCTGAATTTGAAGAATGAAAGTCATGGACCACAGAGGGTGATTTTTAGAGAGCAATTAGTCACAGAGTCATATGTGGGAGCTTAAGAGGGAGAGCAAATGAAGGAGCAGTAGGAAATAAAGTACAATTAAGATGCTGGTCTGGGGAACTTCACAAAGGACTTATGACAGAAACTATGATAAGTATGGGAGATTGGTGAGCTGGTCAGTCCAGGTATCCAGGTGCCAAGGTGCTTCCTCTCAGTTTCAATGATGTAGTTACATACAGCTCTTTAGGCAGAGGTGTTCACTGAGGAGATAACAAAAAATCAGGAACCAGAATTCTTAGGGTATCCCCGGTTGCAGAACATCTGCTTCGTGGCCCCAGCCCTACCTGACCAGTTTCTATGTACTGTTCTCATCAAATTTAAAGTAGGGATGTTCTCCCCATCATTTTTCTTTGAAAGAAAAACTGAGATAGTTTCAGAGAACCTGGTAATTATTCTTTGAATATAGGGGCAAACTAGGTAAGGCTCAGAGTAAATGAGAATAATCTTCCTCCTATTATTTATAATGTGCACTTGATGTAAAATTTCTCACCCATCCAATCATAGACCATTTTTAACTTCTTGGCCCAATATATTTCACAACATTACTACATATTTGGAATGTTTTCCCTTTCTTTTATTTCTTCTGTTTCCTTCAAATATTCTTCAAGTATGTTTTTATTTTGGTCACATATTCTGAAGGTCACATTTTAGGGATAAAGATATCCAAACTCTTTATTCCTTAAATGGACTTAGTAGCCCATTATTACTCCTCATAGATGCCTTCCTAGGGAAAAACTTACTAGGGTGTTTTTTTTTTTTCCAATTCAGGTACAGGTTCCTCAGCTGCCAAAGATGAGGACTTGGTCTTCAGCACACAGGCAAAATTATATTTTAAAAAAAGTCTTGTCTCAAAGAAAGTATTATCTTCTAGGACGTATTATATTCTGTGTGATTCATATGTAATCAGTGATTTGGGGTAGATTATCTACCATTTCTTGTCAAGCAGAAGCTCATCTATCACTCTCATGTTTGTTTCATGGAACTTAGTAAGATTTTTTTTTCAATTTGTCATTTTTTCTATATATAAAAGCTTAATGTTAACTGAGAATTGGAAAATTTTGCAGTGTCCCCTGTCTTCTTTGTCAGCAGAAACTTTTTTCTCAGACCTTATATTCTGATGCCTCAGGAGATAATACCTACCCCCTTTATTATAATTCATTACTTTTAAGGCTATTTCTGAGGTAGAGATGAACATAACTTTACACTTATACAAAGCTTACCGTAGAAAATATGAAAACGTTCCACTACAATGAAACACTTGTGAACCTATTTTGACCCATGAATCATAAAGTCAGGTATGTCTTCTTAGCCCCACTCTCCAAAACCAGCTTAATTGTGGGAACTTTCTGGTCAAAAAGATCAGCAAAATGAATTTCTTCTTGAATCACTTCCTGGTGGTGCTGTTCAGATGAAACCGGCATGCCATTTGAAGTTTTATTTTGGTTGGTGTGTTTAACAGTTGGTGTGAAAAATCCCAGTCTACATGTGGATACTTGATAGATAATGACTACATAAGAACAGACATAAAGTATGATTCCTTGTAAATCTGTCACTTTAGTCCATAATTAGTATAATTCTATATTGTTTTAGTTGCATGACATCATTTGGTTTTAAAGCAAACAGCTTCATCATAAGAAAAATGTTTAAATGTCAAGTCAGCAGAGCCTAGAGCAAATTTCCTATGCCTTAATATATAAAAAAAAAATCTTGAATAGACAAGCACTGTAGAAACTTCTGAAATGACGCTAAAATAAAAAAGACAAACCTCCCTTTGTTTGATGCATTTGAAACAAACTTGAACAGTCCTTGTTATAAACACCGTAGGGAAAAAATATATGGCAATAAGATGTGCATATTTCATTGAGTGTCTTCAGCATGCCAGACATGTTTGGAACATGTAAGATGTAGCATCAAAGAAGAGGTTAGGGACTGAAGAAATTAGACATTTTGTATTACTTTAGGACACTTTCTATTTTTGAACAAGAAACAGACAATGTGTTTACAGGGGACTCTTGACTCCCTTGGATAGTATTTGGTATGGATCCTCAAGTGTGCCATCCTTACTCCTGTGTAAAGAAGTGTCTCTTATAAAGCAGAGGGCAATCTGCAGCAGATCATCTTCAGGCCTCTTTGAATACTGATTTGGGGGATGGCTGTGTTCCTTCAGATTCTCCCACACTTGTGGAATTTTTCTTTAGGCAACTTCAGATGGATCCATGCTGGGCTTTTGAGAATTGAGTTGTAGCTCAGAAAAAGAGGTTGAAAACATCTTTTTCATAAGCAAATGAAAGTGCAAAGAGATATTTTTGAGAACAGAGTGTAATTAGCCTAAATGGAATTGAGCCAACCCAGCAGTATTAACAGGCTAAATATGTCCCCAGTCCTTAGAGCGTTCCAAAGATGGGCTCATTCTTGACTATTGTGAATAAAGGGTAAAGTTTCTATAAAAGTCTAAAATGGGTAAATGGGAGACATGAAAAGAGAAAAACAGTTCAATCCTCTTACGAATTAAAGATGACAACCAAAGCTTGCTGTCCCCCCATGGAAAAAAAAAAAAAAAACCCATGTGACTAATTTTTCTAAGTAGAGACTGGGAACAGGACAGAAAACATATGTAGCTGGCAGCCTTGCCCAAGAGGACCTATTGTTCCATGTGGGGAATGCAAGCCCGCCCCCTTCAAGAGTTAAAGAAAAGCTGATTTAGGGCACATCCAAAAGCAACTGAAATGAGAAAGGGGGTTAAAAATATCTCATGTTAGTGAGCAGTGTGCCAGCTGACCCAGTGTAATACAAAACAATCTCCTCACTTCCCAAAGAAAGGAAAAATAAAGAAAAGAGGGAATAGTAAAAGAACCCCGACTTTGCGCTTGCTCTGTGCTCAGTTTGCCTTTCTTCAGATACTTTTCCAAATTTTAATTTGAAATTTTATGATTCCCCAAAGCAGAAATATTCTCTTCTAGGTCTCATTTCTGCTCTGTCAAGCCTTTTAATAAGGAAAGGAGAAAGGATACAAATGATTGCTGACTACAGGATAAAGGCAGGATAAATGTGGTAAATTAACCTAAAGAGGGGAAGACTGCTTTGGTTAGTAGGGAGTCTGACAGTAGTGCCTTCTGAAAATATAACATCTGGAAATTACTAAGGCTAATGGCGTGATGGAAAAAAAATGCTATCCAGATTTTTAAAAATCTACCCACAAGTTTTACTTTTTTACCAAATTATACCTGTTTATTTCATTTTAGGTGAAAATATAAGTTTTAGAGATAAACTTTTATTTGTATACTTTTGGAACTCTAAGGCAGATTGGATTTTAGAACACTTTCAGGTTTGGACTCATCATGAGACCCAATGACTTAGGGTGTTTGTTTTAGTCTTTAACTGAACCACTTACATATGAACTTGAAATAGAGCTCTGCACAGGGCTTTTTGCAAGGCATTTCATATTCAGTGTGGGCTAGTCTCGGAACACTACACTGGTTGTTGAAACAATTGAAGTTATAAATTCCAAACTGAATAACATTGGAAAAACTACACAAAATTTTTGAAAAAATGGTTATAACATTTGATTTCTTATGTCATAGATTTATAGAAACAAACCATAGAATGAATATGAGAAACTGGTGGAATATATGCAAATTATATAATGTAGGATAATACTTTCTTTCCTGTGTGTCTTTTGTTCAACATCCTTGCTTTGTGTTAGGAATTGCTCTTTAGATTTTTATTTCTTTCCACATCTCTGGGTTACGTGTAGATATTACTGAAAGTTTATTATAGAAGTATTAAATGGTTATTTGTTTACATAAAGTTGAATTTTCCTCTTCAGTTATTTAGGTTACGAATTGTTGTTGTTAATTTTAGAGTTTTGATCCAGCAAGTTAAATGACTAAGTCGCAGACCTTCATCCCACTTTATCAAAATGTACAGGAATTGAGGGCAAGATTGGAGGTAAAGGAGTCTCCCGGATTTTAACATTACCATTTAACTTTACTGCTGTGGTTGGAACCTCTCCTTCAAACCTCTTGTGATTTAATTGTCATTGCACTAGTTTCACAATGTGGGATCTTTGAGAGGTGAGTAGGTCACAAGAGTATGGCTCTATCGAATGATCAGAGGTTGGTAAGGTAGGGATAAATGAGTGATTTAGTAAGTGGGTCACTTGCGAGGGGAAATTGAACCCCGTTTTTCTCTTGAGGTTTCTCTGGCCATCATATTATGAGGTTGGAGGTCTCTCATCCCATCATATTATGACACAGCCAGAAAGCCCTCACTTGGAGAAGCTCTTCAACTGCCCCATTTCCCAGTCTCTAGAATCATGCGGCAAATAAATTTCTGCCACTATTTACGTACTTATCTGTTATATTCTGTTATAGAAGCATGGAAATGGGCCAAGACAACCACCTATGAGAAAATGAATATTTTTAATTAAACATATGGCTTTGTGGGGGGGCAACACTAGGGGGCAGAATGTATGTGAAAAGTAGTTGCAGACTCTTTAAACACAGGCAGTGACATGGAACTGTGAAATTGAACACTATTTCAGAATTATAAAGTAATAGCAAACTACAGCCCATTAAACTGGTGAATGACCTCTCTGAAGACATGAAATTTGTCACTGAATTTTACTTTTTTTCCTTTAGATCTTTTTGAGACAGGGTCTCCCTGTACTGTAGCCCCAGCTGTCCCGGAACTCACTATGTAGACCAGGCTGACCTCAAACTTCAAACTCACAGTGATCCGCCTACCTCTGCCTGGTGAATTTATTTTTTATTTGAATAAAAGCTGCTGTCTCTTATGCATCTCAAACTTAAAATGCATGTAAATCACCTGGAGACCTTTTCAAATGTGCCTGCTCTGGGGTGGTAGCTGGCCTAGAGAAAGAATGCAGTGTTTCTAACAAGCTCTCAGGCAATGCCACAACTGTCACTCCTCAAGAAACAGTGTGAGCTGATGGAATACATAGCATTATACAGAGTTGCTGCTCACAGTGGTTTGCCTTATGCTATTTTTCATCATGCTGGTACAAAAGCAGTACATATTCCATAGAAATTATACCTAGAATTTTGAATTTTTATCTTCTGGGCTAGAAATAGGCAATACATTTTTGTGATGCTGGCTAATGGCAGCGAGTCAAAGCTTCCAGTTAACCATGTGACCATCACGCCGCTGTGTTGGGTGGCTCAGTTCCAAATGTAGGTAAGTTAGGTGTTTAAATGTACTTTAACAGTATTTCCAATTTACATTTTATTTACAAGCCTGTATCCCTAATTTTAAGTCAGGGATTATCAGTGATTTTTTCCCTTCTCTTTTTTTAAAGAATTATGAATTTATATTCTAAAATATAAGTACATATTTTTAGTTTGAAAATTATATCAGTTTAGTTATTTATAGTACTTTCTATGTCTTTCTTTTTACTTCTAAGACTGTGATTTGTTTATCTTTAGAAGTTCAATTAGGTGTTTTACATTTTCTCTAGAGCATAGGTGAAGGCATACTGGGGCTATAGAAAAGTAGTGGAAAATCTCTTGGTGTCTGGTAATGGGAGCAGTCCATCAAGGTCTGGGTGCTCAGGACAACATGTGGAGTGAAGGTCACAGCTGGCCCTCAGAGGAGGTGAGTAGTCTGTTCTAGAGAATCAGCACTCCTAAGATCAGAATCTGCAAATGACAGAGACTCCCCAGCATAAGCAGCAAAGCCACTACCATAGACCCTGGAACCTCAAGGGAGGGGGCTTTAGGGAATGCTCCACCCAGAGAAGGCTGAAACTGCTCCCTAACACTGGTAAGTCCTCCATCCTCCACTCTGCTCCACCATCAGCCTATCCACCAGAGGACATGGTTCATGGTAGGGGGCCAAAGCTCCAGGCTTATCTGAGGGACCATAACCCAAGTTTACAGGAGGGGACTACAATTCTGACTCACAGGAGAGAAACACGCGTTCAGGTTCACAGGAGAGGACTACAGCACTAGGTTCATGGGATGGGACCACAGCTCCCGGTTCATGGGAGGGGACCACAGCTCAAAATTCATGGGAGGAAACCACAACTGCAGCTCACAGGAAGGAACCACAGTTCCAGATTCACAGGAGAGAACCACAGGCCTAGGAAGGGACCACAGCTCTAGATTCACATGGTAGGGCCACCGCTCCTATTCACTGGAAGGGACCGTAGCTCAGCTCACAGGAAAGACCTACAGCTCCATGTGCATAAGTTGGGTCTACATCTCTGGCTTACAGGAGGAGATCACAGCTCCATCTCACAAGAGTGAACCACTACTACAGTTCCTGAGAGGGAACCACAGCTAAAGGTTCACAGGAGAAGACTACAATTCCATCCCACAGGAGGAGGGCAACTTCAGGTACGGGTTCACATGAGACAAGCACATCTCCAGCTCATTGGAGGGGAACATAGCTCCAGGTCTCACAAGGGTACCATAGCCCCAGGCTCATGGGAGACAATCACAGTTCTAGACTGATGGGAGGGGACCACACCCCCCAGTTCTTGAGAGACAACCACAGCTCCAGGCTCACAGGAGGAGTGTCACTGCTGGTTCCAACTACTTTCCTGTCTCCATTACTCTGTTCACATGATTATGCTTATATTTAGGATAGAGCATTTTGATACGGATGTAGTGGCACTCAGCTATAATCCCAGCCCGAGGGATGCAGAAGCAAGTTGATCTCTTAGAGATTGAGGCCAGCCTGGTCCACATAGTAACTTCTAGTCAGACTGGGACTAGGGAAACCCTGTCAAAACAAAACAAAACAACACCCCCCCCCAAAAAAAAGAAAAGATAGAGCATTTTGACTTCTTTGCAGCAAACAGAGGCAGCAGTTACTTGCTGGGTTGAATTTCTCCCTAGAGAGACATCAATATTGGAGAAAACGAACTTTTGCTTTTGGTAAAAGAGATAGATGGTTTGTGTGTTTTTGTTGTTGTTGTTTGGATGTTTTTGTTTTGTGTTTTGATCAAGGTTCTTCTTGTTGGCTTTTTGGTTACTGTAGCTTTCACATCTTCCTCCCTGGCCCAGGTGAGCCGGTGATGAGACATCTTTTCACCCAGTGTCGTCACGTTTTGTCAGGATTTACTACTTTTGCCATCTTAGCTCTTTGGCCATTTTCTTTCTTACCCTCATCCTCTTTGTGGTTTGTCATCTGGGTAATGATGCCCAACCAATCATGGGTGGCCGCTTGCAGGCCAGCTCCTGGCAAGAGAGGCACATGGTGGGGTACTCACATATGCCTCCTAGATGCACCTGTCACCCACCACCCACCATCAACCCCCCTTCTCTAAGTTAGGTGGCTGGGGCACTGAGCCACACATCCTGCTCCTGTGGTGCAGGGCCTTTGGGATTATTTTTTCTTTTGCACCTAATACTCCAGGGATAGCTATGTTGAAGTTGTGGCTGTGAGAACTACATCTAAGGAAGTTTTTTAGTTCTGAAAAACTTTACTGAGGCAAGACTGATATATAGCATAGTGAAATTTTAAATTCGCAACTTGGCGATTTCAATTTATGTGCATAACCATGAATCCATTGCACCCAAAAGACTGAATATTTCTGTCAATCTCCATGATTTTTTCATTAGCCTTTTTAAAAACTATTTTATTTATTATTTTTATTTTATGTGTATGTGTGTATTGCCTGCATGTAAGGAAGTTCACCTGTGTTGTGCAATGCTGTCAGAGGAAAGAAGAGGCCATTGGATCCCCTGGAACTGGAGTTAAGGACAGTTGTTAGCTGCTATGTGGGTGCTGGGATTCGAATGCAGGTCTTCTGCAAGAACAGTCAGTGTTCTTAACCTCTGAGCCATCTCTCCAGCCCCCTCCATTAGCCTTTGTAATCTGTTTCCTAGTCCCTTTCCTTCCATTCTCTTAATTTGTCTTCTGTCAGTTTTAGATAATTTTTCATTTTCTAGAATTTCATATAAACACAATCAACAAATACCTTCATTACTAAAGTTCTTTCACTTAGCGTAATTATTTCAAGATTCATCTATTTGCATTTTGGATGGAGTTGATAGTCTTGAGTTTGTCACTCACTCTTTTTTAAAAATCTTTTTGAAACAGGATCTCCCTGTAGCCCCAGATGGCCTAGAATTCACCATGTTGACCAAGCTGGCCTTGAACTCACAGAGCATCACCTGCTCTGCCTCTCGAGTGCTGGGACTAAACGTGTGTGACACTACACCCAGCTATGTCACTCACTGTTAATTATGAGTTGTATTCTATTGAATGAACAGGCCTGAGTGTGTCCGTTCATCTACTGCTAAACATTTTCATCATTTCTATTTTTTAGCGATACCATATCAAAATTTGTATTAATGAATATTAATGAATAAAAGGAATTTTATGGATATATTCTTATATTTTTCTAGGTAAATAAGCATAGAATGTTTGTGTACTCCATGTATGTCTAGCTGCTAAATGATCAAATTATCAAATTTGCCAAAATAACAGTATAATTTTATTTTCTCACCAACAATGTATATAAATTCAACCAAAACCCTCCCCTTTTCTTAGTGATTGATTTATTTTTTAAATTAATCATTAACTTGTGGTTTTCTAGTGGTCATGCCATTTCATGTTCTTGTTCTTTCAATTTATCATTACCCCAGGCATAATAATAATGTTGAGGAGCTTCTTATATAGTTATTGGCCATTTATATACTTCCATTTGTGACCTGACCAAATCTTTTGCCCATTTATAAACCACAATTTACTTATTGCTGACTTACAGTAAGTCTTGATACAGTATAGATCAAAGGTTGACATTTTTTTTTTCTGTAAAAGGCCAAACAGCATTTCAAACCTTATGGAACTACTATAACTAGTCAACCATGCACTTATAACATGAAAACAGTCAAATACAAGATATGTATGTATGAACATCACTTTAATAATGAAAATGGATAGTGCCAGATTGGATTAGGGCCCTTGGAATTGGCTAAACCACTGATTCATGTTCAGGTAAAAGAGTTTTAGTGCAGACATTTCTTGTTTCTAGAAAACAGATCATGCATAGGGAGCTGGGAACTACAGAGTTGATTTTGGCACATGGGAGTCCAAGGATATCAGAACAATGAGAAAATGTGGAAAGGGCTGAGCTGAGCTGGCAGGCAACATGGGATCTATGGCCTTCACTGACAGAGCTTTGTGAAAAATGTCGGATTAAAATTAGCTATTGGCCTTGGGTAAAGCCTCATGGAAAAAACTACTGGAAGAATATAGAAAAACGAGCTATGCTAAACATACAAACACACATACACAGAAGAACAAAGAGTTTTTTGCTAAATCATGTTTTTAATTCCTGCTGAGATTTACCAAGAATGATAGATAACATTTGAAGTTGATGAAACGGGCTGCCTCAGTGGCTAAGAGCACTGACTGCTCTTGAAGAGGACCCAGGTTTGATTCCCAGCACTCACATGATGGCTAAAACAACTGTTTTTATCCAGTTCCAGGGGATACAATGCCTTCTTCTGACTTCCACAAAGACACTGAACTTACACACATGCAGGCAATATACTCATATACATAAAATAAAAATAATAAATAAAATATATAATGTTGATGAATCAATTGCCTTTTATTTCAAATAGGTTTGAATGATCATTAACCTCTACTAAATAAATAAACCCATGTATACCATACTCCTTTACACATTTTTCTATGTCTAACATTCAACTTGGGTGTACTATAACACTAAGAAACATACTCCTAAGGAATATATCAGCTGACATCTATTTAAAAAAAAACAAACAAATATTTTATTAAATGTATAAATAGATTGTAGATTCAGATCAAAACAACATAAATGATGAGTTATGTGTGGTTGATTATATTTCATACAAATAAATTTAACTTCATTAAACTGTACATTGTAGCTATCTTCAAGCCAAAGTACAGAAAAAAATTACATATAAAAAGAACAGGGACTGGAAAGAAAGCTTAGTGGTTAAGAGCACTGGCTGCTCTTGCTGAGGACCTGGGTTTGGTTCCCAACACCCCCAATGGTGACTAATAACCCTCCTTTAACTCAAGTCTAGGGGATCCAGTGTCTTCTGACCTTCTTGGGCAATTGCAATTATGTGATTCAATGCATTTCGATACAGGCAAAACACATTCATGAATATAAAAATAAAAGTAAAGGAATAAATATATTTAAAATTCAAAGAGCTTTGATAATATCATAAAATAAGAATTTTGATTTTGGGGATTTTAGCATCATTTTCTGTAGTTTCTGTTTCAGTCTGTTATCCTAGATAAGATCTTTGATCACAGTTGCCTGAACTCAGACATCACACAGTTCTCTTGAGGCAAATATTTGTGAGACAGTCCAAGGAATTTTACATGGGTCGAGAACATTAGGGTGGGCCCTGAGTGGAGCTGCACTGGGAGGTCTCCTTTGTTCACTCAGGAAGATATGAGTGATGATTTGCCACTTCTCATCCTCCGAGGAATTCTAATTTGTTTACAATATGATCTCATCAGTCATTGTAATGTCTGGCAGGTGATGCTGTTAGAACACAGCTGATTAGTAACATAATTTCTCCAAAATAAATGTGTTGCAGCTGCAAAATATTTAGTAACGCATTGCCCATGGTCAGTTACTGAGTCAGCATAAGGTCAGAAATTGAAAGTTCAGTAAAACATATCTTCAATATTGTTACAGCACAGAGAAAAACATTTCATGAGAAGAGTGATATCTGACACACCATGTACTGCCCACTAGATTGCATTAGCTTACCTTCATTGGTTTTTGCTCCAAGTTAATTTTACTTATTAAGTCTTTGAAAAACATAGCTATGTCCTTGGGGCTTCTGGACATGCACACCAAAACCAATCAATTATTTGAAATGCCACAGAATGAATACTATCAGATTCAGCTCCTTGGGAGAAGAAAGGTGTCATATGATTTAAAGCAATTTATAAAAATCTACTTTTAGACAGGGTTTTGCCTTGTCTGAACTCCTTTGAAGGATGTTTAAACAGAGCTACTGCTATTATGATTTCATTTTCTCTTGTTTCATCCCTAGAGTTATGCTAAACCATCAGAGATCAAATGTTTTCTCTAATATTGTCAGAACAATGTAAAGTAATATAATTATAAAAGGGAAATAATATAGAAAATTACTTTGAATCAGATAACTCCACCTTGTAGAGAATTATTCCCACTGAAATAGCAGAACTGTTATTGATATTTCAGTGCTGTTATTTGAATACTGAAAAATGCAAGATTCTAAAATTTCAATGTAAATGAAATTTGATATTATTTAGCTATACCCTAATTATATTATATTAATAGGAAACTTGATGAGGAATCTTAGAGAGTAGAATTCAGAAGGCCATTATATTGTGATTGCTTTTATATTGCTGGAAAGATTTCTGTGAATAGTCTATAGCAAATAAGCAGAGAAAAATATTGTATAAGTTTGTTTTTTATTTCTTTTTGAGACAGGAATTCTTTGTAGCCCAAGCTGGCATGGAATTTACTGTGTAGACCATCTAGTCTCAATCTCACAGAGATCTGCCTGTCTCTGCCTTCCGAGAGCCCAGATTAAAAGAATGCACCACTATACAGCTTAAAGTTGCATAAATATTTAGGGAAATAGTGTGCAGTTACTGAATTAAAGCATGTATCTCTATAAACAAAAGGAATAACAATAGTTAAACTCAATATCTGGAAAATTATATAATTTATTTTGAAGATGAGCCTGAACTGGCCATTACTGATCATTCAAAATTAAACTTGATAAATTGTTAGACTTTAGGGATTAAGATAATGTACAGTCTTTAAAGGCGATTTTCAGCCTTTGCAACCTAGTGAAAGAAGAAAGAACATCATCATTATCAAATGGAATAAATATATTTACTTGAGAAAGCTATGCAAAGGGTTCTGTGGGGTTTCAGAAGATGCTATCTAACTCAGAATAGTTAGGAAATTGAGATTTTGGAAAGGTCTTAATTGGAGTGTTACCTGGAAGGATATGCAGGGATATGGACTATCGTATTAAACATAAACAATTTCATAATTAGCAATGAATTACATTGATTTTAGTCTATGGGACATGAAGGGGGGATGAATGTTTATCTTTTCATTTCCTAGGAAGTGAGTACAAAATAACTTCCCTGCTAATCTTCAGAAAGTATATTAGAGTTGAGTTTTAGTCACCTGTTGTAACGAACTCAGTAACCTGCTTTTACATATTTGTCTACTTCCTTTTCTTTGTCACTCACTGTTTTTCTCACCCCTGATTCCTGGGATCACTTTCCAAGTCAATCACCCACATTCAAGCCTTAAGTTGAAGTTAAATATATCATTCTATGGATAAATCATAAAATATATCTCTGAGTCACAGTTTTCACACCATTTGAAAGATAACTGACTGGCTTGGGCTCGCACAGGTCTTGTGTATGCTGTTATAAGCTCTCTGGGTTCCTATGAGCACCTAGCTTGTGGTATCCAGATAACACATTTTCTTTGTATTAATCTACCACCTCTGGATTTTACAATATTTCTTCCCTTTCAACCACAATGATCTTTGAGCCTTGAGAGAAGAAGAGAGGGTATGTGGTAGATTCAATGAGAATGTCCTCCATAGGTTCCAAGCATTTGGACACTTTGTCCCCAGTTTATGGTGCTCTTTGGGGAGGGTCATGGAACATTTAGGAAGTGTGACCATGCTGAAGGAAGCATGTCACTGGGGACAGACCTTGAGAGTTCTTAAGGCTTGCTTTTTGTGTCTGCTTGAGGATATGATCAATTGGCTTCCTGCTGACCACATTTGTTGCCATGTCTCCCTTCACTGCCATTATGAACTCTTACCCCTGGAACCATAAGCTCAAATAAACGATTCCTTCTGTAAGTTGCTTTGGATATAGTGGTGGTGTTTTTTTTTTTTTTTTTTCTACCACAACAGAGAACTAATACAGAGGTTGTTACCAGAGTTGTTATGAAGAACATGACCATGTGGGTTTTTGGAGGAATGTGGAAGAAATTTGCGGAATTGGAAATTTGGATTAGAAAAGTGGTTGAATGCTATAAGCAAAGCTTAATGGACTATTCTAGTAGGAAACCTGAAAGAAAGTAGTGCTAAGAGCAAAGTAGTTCCAGAGTGAAATAAGAACTTAAACAATAACTGGGATGTTCTGGCAAAACATCTGGCTGCCATCTGCCTGCAGCCCAAGAGCTTGCCTAAGGTTAAGTTGAAAAGTAAGGGACTAATTTGTTTGGCAGAGGAAATTTCAAGGTAGCCTATTGTAGAAATGGTGGCATGGCTATAAATGCTGAATATGATGAATACCTACAATGAAACAGAATAAGTGAGGCAGGAAAAATGCAGAATATAGAGTTTGAACTGAAAAAGAACACTAAGAAGATTAATATTGGAGCCAAGCATGTGTTGAAGAAGAGACTCTCTTCCATAAGATTAGAGCCATTAAGAAAAGGCCTAGAGATTTTCACTTAAATAATGGAAAGTGTACCTTCAGGACCAGACCACATCTAGGTAAGGAAAGGAAAATGCAAGCCAAGATCTATTCCAGGCTGGCAGCTGAACTTGGCATTGTTTTTCACGTGGTGCTGCTGAATTCAGAGGCATGAAAGATCAAGCATGAAAGGATCATTGTTTTTTGTTTGTGATTTCAGAGAGCTGACAAGGCCAGGCAGCATGCAGCAGGAGCATCCCTGCATAAAGAAGGCCTTGGCAGGCCATTGTAGGAAGGTGTAAAGGTGAAGCTTTGTTGGCAGTGGAAACTCCAAAATGTTGGAGATGCCAGAGCCTTGAGACATCTGCCAAAGAAAGCTGCATACAGGGAGTAGTACCATCCCAAGAGAAAGATGTAGGTTGCATATGGCAAAGCTGGAGGGGCTGAGCTATGTAAACCCCTTGGAAGTAAAGTACTAGAAGGCAGACATGGAGTGACTGGATTTGGTGTTTCCCCTGCTGATGTTCAATCATTTTGGTCTGTATTTCCTCAGTATGTTCCCATTTCTCCCTTTTGGAATGGGAATGTATATTTGGTTCCATTCTATGTTGCAAGTATGAAATTTGTTTTTATTTAGTTTTTTATTTTACAGGGGCTTACAGTTAAAAGATTGCTTTGAGTCACAGAAAAGACTTTGGACTCTGGACTTTTAAATAGTATATTGAGACTGGTAAAGACTATGGGGACTTTGGAAGGTAAGCTAAATACATTTTGTGTTTTATATGGTCATGACCTTATGGGGGACAGTTAGAGGTATGTAGTGGTTTGAATGACAATGTCCCCCATAGGCTGCAAGTATTTGGACAGTTTATCTCCAGTTGGTGGTGATGTTTTAGGGGGTCTTAGGAGGTGTGGCTTACTGGAGGAAGCATGTCACTGGGGTGGACTTTGAGAGTTCTTAAGCTTTGCCAGATTTCCAGTCACTCTGTGCTTTCTGTGCCTGCTTGAAGATGTGATCATTTAGCTTTCTGCTCTGGTCACTTCTTTCTGTCAGGTATCTATCCCCTGCCATTATGAACCCTTACCCCTTGAACTATAGCTCAAATTAACTCTTCCTTCTATAAATTCCCTTGGTCATGGTTCCATCTTAAATTCAATCAGAAGGTGTCTGGTTACTCCTATAACATTTGTGCTACTATTGCAACAGTGGGCATATCTTGGCAGGCCAATCATTATTGTAACTTAGAGGATTCAAAGCTGAGTAAGGCTGATAACTCTTCTCTTCCAGTAGCATGCATAGTACTTTCTAGTACTATGAAAGCTGGCCAGTAGATTTGAAGGTTTAAGGTCAGTCCAAGCTTGATTTTGGCCTGTTTGTTCTATAACTAATGTATGTAGTGTCTTCAGAAATAGGGTTTTACCATCAAGTTCTGCTGAATAACAAAGATCAATGGCAATAGTCAGTATAGTTTGAATGTCCTTGAGAACCTTATGGTCAACAACTCCAAAGAATTTGAGTCAATTCCTGGCATTGGATTTTTTATTAGCTAACTACTAGTCCTAGCTGAGGACCTATGGGCAGGTGATAACTGCTAGGGGACAGACAGACAGTTCCTGCATTCTTTTCAGAGATGTTCCTTGAGTCTTGGTAGTGGGCCTGGCACTTTAATCCTAGTCAAAAGCCCATAGCTGGGGAGGTCATAGTTCCTAAGGTAGAACCTGCTATTGTTTTGTTAAATAGTGATGTTGTCAAATTTCCTGCTAAATGTTTATTTTACCCATATACCTAGGCTGCTTTCAACCTTGGTCAGAGACACTTCTTTTTGCAATGGGCAACAGTCAGTGCACAGGTACATGACTGGTTGAAGTCTTACTGTTTTGTAAACTTAGGATCAGTTCAATTTATTCATCTCTTTTACTTTTCAACTTGTTGTACCTCTTTAAATATTAAAGGACTCATCATTTTTTCACTCTATGAATCATGCCTGAGGGACCCTTTTCATCATTGTACTTCACAGTGCTTCTTTTTGCCACCGTATGGGTATGTTTTTACAAAATGCTCTCCTTTAGAATGAATTGAACAAGAGCTAGCATGGGTGACACTATCAAATCATTTACTAAGCCATTTAAAACCAGAACTTTTCAAGTTTCAAAGGGAAAGTATATATTTAGTTTTTAGACTTACTAATTTTGAGTAAGCAATGTATTACATTGTTGTATGGAAGCATGCAACGAAGACCACGGACCAGACAACTCCATGGGGGACAGCAGTTTATTTGAGAGCAGACCATTGGGCTGCCTCTCAGGGAGCAGAGAAACAGCAGCAAGCAGGGGAAGTCAGACATCTTTTATAGGCAGTTAGGTGGTTGGGTAACTTTCCATGATGTTGGCCGGGCAGTTTACCTCAGGATTGGTTGTTCTCCCAATAAGCAGAGGGACTTGCCCAGGGCTAAGTTCAAACCCACCGTCTTAGAATGTTGGGAGCTGCACCACCATTTTAGGAGCCTGCCAGAAACCTAACAATTGTTAATTTAATTAGGTAGAAATTCTTCTAGGATTGTGTTAGTTGTTGGAGCTATATCAAGATATATGTATATTAAAAGTATACTAAAGTACTTAGCTGTAAGTAATACATAAACCTGTGAAAATCATTGATATTTGTGTTATTTTCTTGTCTCATTGCTGTGACAAAATACCTTGACAGAAGCATCTTAAGAACAGCAGGCTTTTTTTTGACTGATAGTTTAAGGTTAGAGTTCATCATGGAGGGGAGTCATGGCACAGCATCATGAGGCAGGTAGTCAGATGTGTCAGTAGTCAGGAAGCAGAGAGTGATGAGTGCGAGTGCTCTACTTGCTTTCTCCTTCTTATTCAGTCCGGGACCCCAGTTTATGGAACAGAGCCACCATAGTTAAGGTGGATCTTTCCACTTCAGTAAACATAATCTCAGGCACAGCCTGAGGCTTGTCTCCCAGGTGATTCTAGATCTAGTCCAATTGGAAATTGATATCACCCATCACAACATTCTTATTTTTTAATGTCAATGTTCACATGATCAGAAACATACTGAAGATTATATATATATATATATATATATATATATATCAATAAGAAGAGCCAGAAAGCTGATGTGCATTTGTGTTTGTAGATGAGTTCTTAAATCATGATTAGGGAATGAATCAGGGTCACATTTCTCTACTATTACATATTTCTGCAATCTTTTTGTTTGGCTAAACTTGAAAATGAATAAATTGGTGTCCTTTTTGAACAAAGCACTAATTTTGAAATAGTAAAGTAAAACAACTAACCCCTACTAGCAGACGATATGCATTTTTCAGAAGCTTTTATGCCTTTTTTTCTTGTCCATAATTGCATTTCTTAACTGGGATATTTTTGTGCTTATATAGATATAATAGTGGCAAAGGTGTCTAGTGATGCATCAAATCTTATGCTTGTTTTCATAGAGTAGAATGACGGCTATTCCCAGAGGAATATTATTTCTAAGCCCCATTTTGTGTAGCTTTACAAATAGTTCTGGAATGTGAGAGGAGATAATGCATTCAATTTGTAGGTAAGACTTTCAGGAAACAATCATATTTCTCTTGTACACCTACAGCCAGGTAATGACGTGGAAGTCCCTAGGGAGTGGTAATGTCACTTCCTGGAAGAAACCTGGGTCCCTAAATCACAGCCTGAAGAAGAATCTCTATTAATTGGGAACTCAAGCCTCCGAGAAATAACGTTACTTTGTGTTAAGCTGCTAAAATTTGGAGCTCATTTATTCAGTCTTGATTTTCCTAAATAACATAACTCTTCTATTAGTTACATTCAGGGTTTACCAGTGGCACTGTCATATACAAGTAATTTCAAGTTAGAATGTTATCATTAGGGAAGAAAGAAAAATTTTATAATATGAAGAGTAATTTTTATGGTGCTGTTATTTTCAGAAAGTATCATACTAATTATAATATTAATAAACTTATTTCACCAATATTTTGGTCTGTGTTCTTAGATTTATGAGGAATATAAATTTCTTCTATTGAAAGAAAGGATTTTCAATTGGAAAAAATAGATTGTAATAAATTTAGGCTTGACACATGTGATAGGTTTTTCCTCATCTCTAACATGGAACTAATTTTGAAGATGATCAAATTTCTTGCTTGTCTTTGTTTTATTTTTCTACATCTTAGTTTGAATGCTGAAACAATTATTGGTATAATTAATTATGAAGTAAAGGAGAAAAATAACATGGGAAAAGGGCACATCATATAATTGTGTGATATACTACAGACCTTAAAGAGAGAAATTTATTTCATGTTCCAGTAACAATGGACTTCATATAACTCTCTTTGTGTATACTGGTATTTGTGTCTTTGTGCATACATGAACAAGTAGTTGCTGAGAGAGTGAAAATAATCCCATGTGGGTGATAGTAGTGAGGAAAGAAAAACAAATCCTTCTTAGATGAGGTTTGGAATTCATTAATTTGTGTATCTTTTGATTTCTTCCTGCTTCTTGTGGTATAACCAAATATCAGTATATCCCCACTTGTTGTGGAGTTATGAAGTATGAAGCAATGATTTCCCAGTGTATAATCAACTGTACTGTAAGAAAAACCAGAATAGAAACCAAGAAGGTGGCCTATTTGGAAGAAGTAGGTAATTGGGGGTTATATCTTGACTTGGCCCCCTGCCGTTCCTCTCTGCTTCCTTGCTACCAAGTAGTGAACTGCTTTGTTCCACCAGGTGCTCTCTCTGTGATATCCAGCCTCACTTCAGGCCCATAGCAATGGAGGCAGTGACCAGGAGCTGAAAGTTCTAAAATCCCAAGCCAAAAGAAATCCTTCATTTAAACTGTTTCTCTCAGATAATTGTCACAGTGATGAAAAAGATGAAGATATCTACTACCAGAGGTGTGGTGGTACATACCTGTAATCCCAGTACTTAGGAGGAGAGGCATGATTTTGTGGCTGACCTGGCCTTCCTAGAGACACTCCCCCAGGTCCACCAAATGAACAAACAATCAAATGAACACATCTACTCTTTGCAAGAAGGATAATTACATCCTTATTCTGCTATTGTCAATCAAATCCCTGGGAGTAATGGAGAGCCACTCTAGAGAGCCAGGGCATGAGCTCAAGCGGGAGTCTGTAGGCAGGAACTGAATGATGCACAGACCATGGAGGAATGATGCTTAGTGGTTCTGGCCTGTGTTCAGCTTTTGTTCCTATACAACCCAGGACCACCTACCCAGGGGTGGCACCACGCACACTGGGCTGGCCCACTCCACTCAACGATCAAGAAAATTCCTCACAGATATGCCCACAGGTAGGTCTAATAGAAGAAATCACCCAGTTCTGGTTCCCTCTTCCCAGGTGTGTCAAGTTGACAACCGAAGATAGCCAGCACATGGCGATAATTTTCTGATTAAATTTTATTTTATCATGATAGGTATAACTCCTGTTCATGTATTTTCATAAACAGAAAACTTGCATCCCTTTCTATAGGAACAAATTTTTATTGAGTAAAAAGTGTGTTTCACTAATTCCATGATGTTGATACCCCTCCATACTACCTAATGTAGTATATATCTAAATGTCAGCGCTATATGCCACTATCAGACTAGGCCTTTGGGGTGAATAATTTCTCCTCACATTAACAGGTGAGTGTTCTGCTGTTCATTTTATAGACTGTCATTTTTTAAATCTTATAACTACTATATATTAGCCTATATACGTAGCTTATTGGCAAAGGGGAGGAAGAAAAAGTGCACAGATTTCCTTAATTTAAAATTTGAGAATATTTTTGTAAGACATCTGGATAAAATATACATATTTTTCTATGTAAATGTATGCCAATGACCATTTTGTTATCTTTCTATTATTCAAGGTTTATCCTATAGTCCCACAAAAGAAAAAAGAAAACTAAGCAACGCATCCACACTGCCTTACCCAAGTGTTGGACTGAAGTTTCTGAAGGCAAATGAGTCAGTGTTGGACAGAACTTCAAATGAAAAAGCTATTTTGTAATCAGTCTTTAAATAGGTTAAAAATACCTGACTAATTGTTCTGTTAAGCATTTACGCATATTCTTAGAATTACTTAGCAGGATGCTGTTATGTCTCTCTGAGTGTATGCTCATTATGTCGATATGACTGATGGCAAATGACTTCCTTTGGCACACTCAGTGTTTGCTATCTGTTTTCCCCGCAGTCTCTGGCAGTTTGTTATCTTGAACTTCATTTGTTAGCTTTGGAATGCACAAGTGCCAAAAGCATGTCTGATATTGTTTTTATATGCATATATATTTGATTTAAAAATTAAACAGTAATGTGTGGAAATCATTACTAAAAATTTTGTGGAAGCCAAGATTAAAGAACCAAGAGAGGATACAATTATAAAATCATATTTTTAAATAAACTGATTAAGGGAGATAATAAATGTACACTATGAAGTGAAATACAACAATATGTATCTATTAACACAAATGCATCATGGATAACTATATTCAAATAAGTTTTCTTTTTGAAAAGGTTTACTTTTATATTTTTTTCAGCATCAGAAGTGGCAAATAGTGAAATATATTTTATTAGATGATCAGATTTCTATGCAATGTTATCTTCCATAATGTTTTTTTTAATTATAAAATATATAAGCATATGTTAAATTGTTTGAGCATGATGACAGAAATGTTAATTCTTTTTAAATATTTATTTTACTTGTGTGTGTGTGTGTTGGTGTCTGTGTCTGGATGTGTATGTAGTACCCACAAGGCCAGAAAAGAACATTAGAGTCCCTGGAGTTACCAGTGGTTGTGAGCCACCTGACTTGGGTGTTAGGAACTGAACTCTGGTCCTTGAGAAGAGCAGCAAGTGCTTTTAACCAAAGCAGTCTCTTCAGTCAAACAGAAATATTCTTATGATATTATACAACTTGAGCCTATGTTCAAAGTAAATTGGAATGGAGTTAACATTAGACATTTACTGTGTTCAGATATATCTTCTGCCTTTACCTTCTTTATGATATAATGGAATAAGAACATATTATACTTTTGATACAGTTTAAAAGTTATAAGTGAAACAGATATATGTATTTCTGTAGTGATGGTAATGTCACCTAGTCATTGTAATTCAGGATGGAGAATAGCCTTAGAAATATAAAACTATACACAAGCAAGAATTTAGAGGGTTGATAAATGAATGACTTAGAAGTAGTAATAGATAAATATACAGAATGTAATGCTAATTTTAAAACTGGAAACCTTTTTAATGCTTTAAAATTTTCATTGTAGAGATCTTTGGTGTCTTTGGTCAGACTTATTCCAAGATATTTTTTTTTGTAGCAATTGTACATGGGAGCTTGTTATTGGTATATAGAAATGCTACTGACTTTCGTAGATTGATTTTATAACCTGCCACTATACTGAAAGTGTTGATCAGTTCTAGGAGTTTTCTGATGGAACATTTGGGATCTCTGATGTATAGTATCCTATCATCTGCAAAAAAATGATAGTTTGACCTCTTCTTTTCCAATTAGTACTCCTTTAATTTCCTTTTCCTGTCTTATTGCTCTAGAAAGAGTTTCAAGCACTATGTTGAAAAGTAGTTGAGATAGTGGACATCCTTGTCTGGTTCATGATTTTAATTGGAATGGTTCTAGTTTTTCTCTATTTAGAATGATATTGGCTGTAGGTTTGTTGTATGTAGCTTTAATTATGTTGAGGTATGTTCCCTCCAGTCCAATTCCTTCTAGGACTTTGAACATAAATCCATGCTGAATTTTGTCAAAGCCTTTCTCTGCATATACTGAGATGACAATGTGGTTTTTGTCTTTGAGTCCATTTATATGATTAATTACGGTTATTGACTTGCATATATTGAACCATCTCTGCATGTTTGGGATAAAGCCTACAGATGAATGATCTTTTTGATATGTGTCTGTATGTGGTTTGAAAGTATTGTGTTGAGAATTTTTGCATCTATGTACATTAAGGATATGGGTCTATAGTTTTCTTTTTCGGTTGTATCTTTACCCGGTTTGGGTACTAGAGTGATGCTGGCTTCATAGAAGGAATTTGGGAGTTCTCCCTCCATTTCTATCATTCCCTCCATTTCTATCTTTTTGAATAATTTAAGTAGTATTGGTTGGAGGTTTTCTTTAAATGTCTGGTAGAATTCTGCTGTAAATCCATCTGGGCCTGGGCTTTTTTTATTTGGGAGGCTTTGTATTACTGTTTCAATTTCCTTATATGTTACAGGTCTGTTTGAACTTCTTGATTTAACTTTGGAGGTTCCCATGATTTCAGGTATCCATCCATTTCTTTAGACTTTCAGATTTAGTAGCATATAGGTTTGTAAAATATTCCCTTATAATGGTCTAGATCTTTTGGGTGTCTGTTGTGATGTTTCCCCTTTCATCTCTGATTTTGTTGATTTGGATTTTCTCTTTCTTTTGGTTAACTGGCCTAAGGGTCTATCTTCTTTAGCTTTTCAAAATACCAGTTCTTGGATGCATTGATTCTTTGTATTGTTTTCTTTGTTACCATTTCATTAATTTCTGCTCTGATTTTTGTTATTTCTTCTCTTCCACTGGTTTGGGTTTCATTTATTCTTGCCTTTCCAGTACCTTGAGTTGCAGTGCTAGGTCATACAAAATTTTAAATAGTTAATGAAAGAGATTGAGGAAGACACCAGGAGATGGAAAGACCTCTCATGCTCATGGATTGGAAGAATGAACATTGTGCAAATGACCATCTTACCAAAGGCAATATATAGATTCAATGCAATCCCAATCAAAATGCCCATGACATACTTCACAGAATTAGAAAATTCCATCCTTAAATTCATATGGAGGCACAAAAGACTCCAGTTAGCCAAAGCAACCCTGAGCACAAAGAGCAATGCAGGGGGCATTACTATACCAGATATCAAGGTATACTACAGAGCCATAGTCATCAAAACAGCAAGGAACTGGCACAAAAACAGAGACATAGATCACTGGAACATCATTGAAGATCTAAACCTGAGTATATGCAATTTCAGCCACCTGATATTTGACAAAGGTGCCAAGAACACACAGTGGAGAAAAGACAGCATCTTCAACAAATGGTGCTGGCAAAACTGGAGTCCACCTGTAGAAGAATGAAACTAGATTCTTATCTTTTGCCTTGCACAAAAGTCAACTCCAAATGGACCAAAGACCTCATTGTGAAACTGGAAACCCTGAGACTATTAGAAGAAAATATTGGAAGTAACTTACAGGATATAGGTGTAGGAAAGGATTTTCTAAATCAGACAGAAATTGCTCAGGAATTAAGGTCAGCAATCAATAAGTGGAACCTCATTAAACTAAAAAGCTTCTGTACAGCAAAAGAAACAACCAAAAAAAGTGAAGAGAAAACCCACAGGAAAAAATCTTCACCAGTGACACATCTGACAGAGGTTTAACATCCAGAATATATAAAGAACTCAAAAAACAAAGAATTGAGAAACCAAATGATCCAATTAAAAGATGGGCTAAAGATCTAAACAGAGAGTTCTCAAAGAAAGAAATAAAGATGGCTAAGAAACATCTCAAAAAGTGTTCAACATCATTAGTAATTTAGAGAAATTCAAACTAAAACCACCCTAAGGTATCACTTTACCCCAATCAGACTGCCTGGGATCAAGAGAACAAATGATACCAAATGCTGGTGAGGATGTGGAGAAAGGGGAATGCTCATTCACTGCTGGTGGGATTGCAAACTCATGTAGCCTCTATGGAAAACAATATGGAGAACTCTTAAAAAACTAAAAACGAAACTACCATATGACTGGTTATGCCACTCCTTGGCATATACCCAAAGGACTCAGCCTATTGTAGAGACACGTGCAACTATGTTTGTTGCTGCTCTTTTCACAGTAGCTAAGAGATGGAAGCAATCTAAGTGTCCCTCAACTGATGAGTGGTTAACAAAAATGTGGTATGTTTACACAATGGAGTTCTATTCAGCAGTAAAAAAGAAGAAATAAAGAAATTTGCAGGTAAATGAATGGATCTAGAAACTGTTACAGTAAGTGAAGTAACACAGACTCAGAAAAATAAACGATGTATGTTCTCCCTTATATGTGGCTCCTAGCACTAAATCCCTTTAAATTCCAGGTCCTTTTAATAATATGATGCTATACAGCAGTCCCTTCTGCATGAAATAACTACCATCATCACAACTTCGGTTGAGCCTGATCTCTAAACATAGTCACAATTGGCCTTGCTGACGGTTGTGCTCTTTCATTAAAGGAGTGCCAAGCAGGGTCACTGGACCCTCACCTGAGTATCCAGCCACTCTTCCCAGCCAACTAGTCCAGCCTTGGAAGACAAAAGAAAAATGAGGAAGATCCCAATAGAGGGATGCTTTTGGAAGCCCTGTCAAGAAATTCCAATAGACTCTCATATGAACATTTGAAAATTGCCCTGTTCTGACTTTTTTTTCTAGTTCCGCTAATTACTCTTGCCTTTACTTCTCCACATCTCCTAGTCATGATTCAAGGACTTTCTTTTCCCCTTTGAGACAAGAGTTATGCAACTTGGGAGTCTTTTAGATAGACCCACTGAAAGGATACTCCAATTGTATCACGCTGTGTCCCTGTTCAGCATGGAAGAATCCAGAGAGGTCTGTGTCCCTTTTCCCTATTGACAATTTGGGTAACCCCTTCAGAGGATGGCATGATAAGAATAGGAGGTAGGAATTGGCTAGGCAGTTAGGGTAAAAAGACCCCAAAGAAATGTAGCCAGTTTCTTGGTTAAAAGTCAAAATGTCCTTGGGCCTTTTAGCAACACAGTCTGTTCCAAAGGCCCAAATTGTAAAAATATCAAAAGTATTTGGGAGTTTGTATCTAATCCTTAAAAGATTTTAGGGTTACCTCTTCAGAGGGGGGAATGTTGGAGGGGAGGGATTAGGCATGGATTTGATCTAAACACCTTATATGCATGTATGAAATTCTCATTACAGTTTTTGTAAAAGTTTTTTTAAAAACCAAAACAAAACAAAAAGCGAAACCTCTAAGTTGGACTAGAGAACACATTTCCTATTGGCCGGCATTCTCTTGCCAAAGGTATAGCACTTGGACACAAGAGGGAGATCAGAAACTTGGTGCTAGTATGGAATCAGAATATGGAGCATTGTTCAGAAGGGTCTACTGGCTAGTGTTTTGGAGCTATGGGCATTTAGTTGATTCATAATACCAGTCCTATTGCCACTAGTACTAGGAAATTCCATCTATGGTTCAGCACATCCTTCCCCTTGGTGACTGTCATAGATCAAATGATGCTTCCTGCATGGCTCCTTAGCCATTGTCCATGTTGTAATAATGGTCACCCCCTTTAGATCAATTCGTTCTTCAGCTTTGAAAAAAAAAAAAAACTTTTGTTGAATACCTATAAAGTTTTAGTTTACAAATTATTTGGCCTATTTAGTATGTTTTGGGCTTCTTTTTCCTGGATGCTTATAGGCAAAGTAATTTCATATCCCTTTTTTTCTAATTCTTAGGAAAGAATCTCATTATTGAAAACATAACAAAATTGCTATTATCATGAAAGTTGTCCTGCATTCTCATCAGTTTACTCCTTTTAAAACACAAGTGTTAATTTGTATATTCCTTTAAATTTTAAATTCTATCATTGTCTTGATGCAAATCCCATTCTGTCAGTAATCTCCCAGTGTTCACAAAAAGGATAACATGTACATGGCACTCATAGGCTTTTTATGTCTAAATCCTGTTTCTTATAAATGTTTAATGTGGTCTCAGAATCCTTGTCAATGTAGTTTGTTAGAGGTGGTATTTGAGATGCAACCAATTTGCCATCTCTAGCCTATGTGATGAAGTCATTTTAAAACTGACATCAATACAACTTACAACCACTTACAACCACTGTGATGGTCATACGAGTTTTTAAAATAATATTTTAAAATTTATTCTTTGAAAAATTCATACATTTATGCAAGGTAGTTGTCCTAGTTTGTCTCTCCATTGCTGTAACAAGACATTCTGACCACTACCAACTTATCCATGCTTATCCATGTTATTTCTTCATGAGTGAGCTTTAGTAGTTTGACTCTTTTAAATAACTTGTCTGCATTTATGTAAATTACTGAATTTGTAAGCATTAAGTTTTTAATGAAATCCCTTTATTAATGCTAAACACCTGTGGAGTATGCCACGATGTCATGTCTTTTGTACTTTATTTTGCCATATTAAGGTCAGTTCAAAAGCCAAATAAACATGCTGCTTGAATTATCTCCATGGGAGACGCAGCATACAAATATGTTGTACTGAATTTTCTTTTATTGAGTCCGTAACTTTATTTTTACATGTGGCTAGATGATTGTAGGTATTCTTTAATACATCATGTGAACTTTTGGGTTTGGTTTGGTTTCCTTATGGTAAAACTTTCCCAAAGCTATCTACACAAAACCTTATTCTATTCCTTTTGCTTGGCGGTTCACTCGCAACCACGTATCAATTTCCTATATGCACACGGCCCTGTTTCTCACACCATCATTCTATTTCAGTGCTCTGCTCTTCTGTTCTGCAAAGTCATATTGTTTTAATAGTTTCCATATCTAACTTTAACATTATATTTGAAAATTTATTTCTATTCTTTACATTTATCTTTTGAAGATTTGGACTTTTTAAAATTTAAGTGTTAACTTTTCTAATGCCCATTAAGTTCTGCTGAGATTCTGAATGGAACTTTATTAGATTTGTTTTGTGGGTAATTTGTTTCCTTATACTTTCATTTTCAAATATATATTTCTCTTTATTTAGTCATGCTAAATTTTATATACTTTATATTATTATAAACACTCCTATAATGATCTTATGCATCCTTTTAAGATAATTTTGGATTCCTTCCAATATTGCTGTTAGAGGAATATCTTATTTTGATTTCTTTTTATATATTTAATAAGAGCATAAAGAGTGCTTTATTTTAATGTAATATATTTTTAATTATTTGAGAATTTCATGCACTGTATTTTGATCATATTAGTTCTGTATTGGTTACTTTTCTGTTGCTAATAAAACATCATGACCAAGTCATCTTATAGAAGGAAAAGCTTATTTTGCTTATGGTTCCAGGGGTAAGGGTCCATAATGGTGGTAAAGGCATGGCAGAAGGAAGTGACTGAGCAGAAAGTTGAATGATCACATCTGGCAAGACTTTAGAACTCTTAAAGCTCACTCCAGTGACATGCTTTCTCCAGCAAGGCTACACCTTCTAAAACCTCCCAAAGCAGCACCACCAACTGGAAAAAAATATCCAAATACTTGGATTATAGGTGACCTTCTCATTCAAACCACCACAGCACCCAACTCTTTCCCTTAACTCCTCTGTCCTTCAACTACCTATCCTCTTTTTTTTAAGTGACCATGAAGTCCAGTTTGTGCTGCCCATATACTCATGGGTGTGGGACCATCCACTTCAGTGTGGTAGGACTACCAGGACCACATCTTTAAAGGGCTGACTGTCCTCCAGAAACCAGTACCTATCCATAGCACCTTAGTTAGGGGTGGGAGCTTGTGACACCCTCCCGGCTCCATGCTAGAATGTTGACTGGCCTGATCTTGTGCAGGTATTATGCAGGCAACCACAGCTTGATATGACTTAATGAGTGCAGTAGTCCTGTCGTATCCAGAAGACACTGTTTCACTCTTCTCCTCTCTGCCCTCTGGCTTGAACAATCTTTAGTTCTCCCTCTTCCATGATAGGTCCTGGTCTTGGGTGGGGGGTATAGATGCCCCATTTGTGGCTGTGTATGCCACTGACACTTATTCTCTGCACTCTGACCAGTTGTGAAATTCTGCATTAACGACAGTCCATTACACAAGGAAATTTCTATGATGAAGTTGATAGATGCACTAATTTATGGGTATAGAGAGGTATGAATTTAGAGGGACCTTTAACACTATCCCCATTTAGCAGAATAATAGTAGTACATTCACCCTGGAGCCTGTGAGTTCCCCAACCATTGTTCTTGGTCATATTTGCAGTATTGGCATGTGTTTCTTCCTGCGTAGTGACCCTCAAATCCTTTGTGCACTATTGAACCAATGAACCTATATTTTCATACCAGTCATTATTTAAGTTCATAGTATTCACAGCTGAGTAAGACTGTTAATGCCTTGTTTTCCCCTATAAGCCTAAATAGCACTTTCCTGTACTATGAAACCTAGACAACAGGGAGGAAGCTTCCTCCTCTGTACCAACTTGATTTCTCTATGTTCTGTGATCAAAATGTGTGGTTTCTTTAGCAATAGGGTCTTACCATCAAGTTCTAGTGGGTAAGCAAGAGCAATGGTCTATGGAATGTACTGCAGAAGGCTTTTATAACAACACACCTATGACTCGGTTGTTCCTCTGACCCTGTGATGACAAGCCATGGCCCCTCCTCCTTCCCATGCTCTGCAAAGAAGATACTCCCCTTCCCTCTTCCAGCCAATCAGTTGACCATAGCTGCTTGCAGGGGAGGGGCTAAGGGTATAAAAGCTGGGAAAACCAGGAGGCCCATCTCTCATCTTTTTGTGAGTCTCTCGCCTTTTGTGAGGCTATTCAGAACCACTGGATTTATGTTTGGGTGTAGACTTTTGAACACAGCCATGAATGGGGGGGTCTTTAAGTAAACCCACACCCCAAGCTCAGTTCGCAAGTCCAATAAACTCATTAAGATTCTTCAAACCCACTGGAGAATTCTTTTCTCAGGTTGCTGCAAGGACTGTGGGAAGAAGGAATTGGTTATGCCTCCCAGCAGTGAATTTAACTTACAACACCAGAAACAGGAAGTGAAGTCCCTTCTTATCTAATGTGCCTCCAGAATCTTCTACTGACAAAGCTTAATGCTATGCCAGTGACAAAAGAAAATAAATTGGACAGATTTGTGTATGAGTATCCAGAGTCTATTTCCAACACTAACCCTAGCAGAAACATTTGATAACTCTCTTACTTAGCAAACTTGGGAAAGTTTGGAAATTCTGTAAACCTGATTTTATCTATAAAAGTCAAATCATATTCTACAGGCCACATTATATATATAAGAGAATTCATTAAATTGGGTGGGTGGACAGTTAGGGGAGGTGAGAGAGGGGAGCAGATCTAAATGCCATTAAACGATGTTGTTTGAAAATTGCAAAAATTCATTAAAATGCAAATGGGATCAAAGATTTGAAAATCAAATTTTAAGAATCACTCCCATATTTTCCTTGATGATTAATGGTTTAGATAATGACTTGTTTATTCACAGAAGTAGTTTCAGACAGAGTCCAAACTTTGGAATCAGAAATGGTTGCACGTTTTAGCACTTACAAGTTGTGTGAAGTTGGCCTAGTTGTTTAATTCCCTGAACTGCAACTTCTTTATATAGAAATTCAAACTTCTAGAACTTCTCTCATTGTGATATAAGGATAAAAGGGAACCCGGAGCATTTAATTCTTAGTCCACACATAAGTTTTGTTGGGTGATATATAAAACTGTATGTGTTAGACTGGGATGATAGAAGTTCCCCGGGAGAACTTCAGGTATAACAACTGTCTGTGTGCATGTTGTATATATTTGTCATAAGCTGGTAAGTTATAGATTTAGTCATAGTCAGAATATACTTGGTAACTTCCAAATAACACAAATGTCTCTGCTGGTTTTCAGTGAGGTAGTTGTGGATGACTGTATAGGAGCATGTTACTTTTCTAAGTATAAAGAGTATAATAAGTCTCACTGAATAGACAAGAAAGAAAGATAGTGAGTGGGGACAAGCATAGAAATCAAAGTTAACTCTTTGAGTTAAAACTTGGAGAATTATAGTTATTTAAAATTATTAAGAAAAGAACATAGCATGATAGAGCAGGAGCTCCATCAAGCCTCAGCTTGTTTCAGAAAAGTCCCCAATTAAACCATGAAGTTGAAATTTGACAGGTACAAAACACAATCTCACTTTAATACTTTTATCTGCTTCATGTGTAAATTTTCTTCTGAGGCAATTTAAATATTTAGTTTTTTCAGTGTTTCATATTTTAGAATCTTTTTCCTTATGATACTGTGGCATGGAGAAATAAGCTTACTTTAACTCCTAACATGTAAAGCAAGGTCAGGCAGGTCTTGTGTCTTCTGTAAAGTGACTCTTTAATGCTGATCTTGTGCATTATTGCTGTGGCATGAAACCAACACAGGACTTCTCAAGATCAGGGGACGAGAAGAAAAACACAGTTAAACACTAGGATTTCTAATACTAAGTGAAAAGAACTGAAACACTTAAGATTAAAAATATAGTGGCTAATTTTTGCTTTTAAGGCAATGCAGTCATAGACACACATGATCGGTTCCTTCATACCCTCTTAGTCAACCAAAGTGATTCTGTTTATATTAGGGGAGAAAAGAAGCCAAGTGCAAAGGTCATTCTGCTATGTCTGCTGTTCTCACTCCTGATATGTGAGTCTCATTTATAAGTAGAGGGAAAAATCAATAACCCTTTTAAGTTGCCCTGGATTCCAAGTGGAAAATGCTTTAACCCACTGCACTGTGGTGATTTAGAGACATGGTGAGATATTATGCAATGTTGCTTCACCAAGAACCCCAGCTGTCTTCAATACTTTTTAATAGTGTTGTTGACTGTGTCTTGGCTGGGGAAGAAAATGAAAATCGTCATAGCTCTCTGAAAATTTAACTCTTTAATATTCAGCATTTGTTCTCATCATCTTTCTGAAAGTTAATTTTCATTTCATATAAGTTCTTCAAGATTGAAATAGACTAAGGAACAGGTATAGCAACTCCAGAATGAAAATCTGTAAACATTAGTTTAATCATGATCAACTAATATTTAGTGGGGCTGGAGAGATGGCTCAGAGGTTAAGAACACTGTTTTTGAACATAGATCTGGGTTCGAATCCAAGCAACCACATGGCAGCTAACAACTGTTTGTAACTCCAGTTCCAAGGATATGACAGCCTCTTCTGTCCTCCGCAGGCATTGCATGACAGGGGTGCGCCTACCTACATGCAGGCACAATACTAATACACATAAAAATAATAAATAAAATATTTTTTAAAGGAAAAAGATGTAGATTTATTTTTCAGACATGTAAACGGGAACTATGCAAAAAGAGTAGGGTGAAGGGCAGGGAAAAGAGGAAGGACAACTGGGGAAAATCCATGGAATGACCTTTTACTCATTCGTGGAGGACACTGAACAGTGTGCCGACTGTGATGCATTCATAAACCAGGCGGATTTTCTTCAGGTCCCAGGAGAAGCACACAGCCATCAGCTGCAGCAGGTTGGGGTGCCAAAGGCTGCTGCTGTGTTCCTGCTCAGCAATCAACAAGTCGGCCAGCCTCAGCCTGCTACAGTGAGGATGGGTGGGGAGATTCAGCTCCTTTACTGTGACCCTGATCCTGTACATATTCTTATATTTTACAGACAAGGATACTCTTACCACTCATTAAAGAAGTTTCCTTTTGCAACAGATGGAGTCTATTACAGAATTCCACAACTGGTCAACTGCAGAGAATAAGTTTCTATGAGATACCCAGCCCTAAATGACACATCTACATTGCAACCTCTACACCCACCGCTCAGAGAACATAGCAAAGCATGCGGCAGAGAGAATATTAACGCATTGCTCAACTCTCACCAGTGAAACTTCCTCAAGCAACACATGGTGATTAACCCAGAAAGCCACAACTGGCTAAAGTGTAGAGAATAAGAGACTGCAGAGGGCTTATCCTTGAATAGGACACCTATATCAAACCTCTGCCACGCAAGCCTCGGGGACCATTGTGAAAGAGGGGGTGGAAAGACTGTAAGAGCCTGAGGTGGCCGATGACCACAGGGAAACAGTTTTCCAGATAGCTGGGAAGTTTCTCATATGAACTTAAATCAATGGTAACAAGATGCACAAAACCCATGCAAACTCAAGCCAGGAAATATCCCAGCATAGAAATGGGGAAGTGGGAGAGAAAACTTAGTTGAGGAACTGTTGGCAACCATTTTATTTTGTTTGGCTGTATATCCACAAGTAGAATGATTGGTCCTATGATAATTTTATAAGATAAAGTTTTTTAATTTTTTTAAATTTTATTTTATGTGCATGCATGTATTACCTGCATGTAGGTAAGTACATCCATGTCGTGCAGTGCCCATGGAGGTCCAAAGAGGCTGTCGGATCTCCTGAGGTTGGAGTTAAGGACAGTTATTAGCTGTCATGTGGGTGATGGGATTTGAACCTGGGTCTTCTGCAAGAACAACCAGTGTTCTTAACAGCTGAGCCATCTTTCGAGCCCTGGTCCTATGGTAATTTTATGTTTAATCTTTTGAAAAGTTATTAAAATATTTCTTAAACTGACTACAAAATTTTGAAACACTCCAATCAACAATATGTAAGGGTCTCATTTTATTCTTCCAATAATCATTAATGTTTGACTTTTAAATTTTATCTATTCTATGTAGATACAAAATAGTAGGTCATTATGCTTATTTGCATTTCAATTGAAAAATAACATTAAGCATCTTTTAATGTGCTTATTTTCCATTTATATACTTTTTCTTCTGGGTCAGTGTTTCACTATGCAACCCAGTCTGGCCTGAAACTTGCTTTGTGCCACATCCCTCAGAGTACTCTAATGATGTGCATGCTTCATCACACATGGCTCAGTTATTTTTTGGAAAATTATATGAACATATTCTTTGATCATTATTTTTCATTACATTTATTCATTTATTTATTTTGTGTGTGCTGGGAGGCACAATCATGTCACGGTGCACATATGAAGGTCAGAAGAAACTTGTATGAGTTGGTTTTTCCCTTCCACCATATGAGTTCCGTTGATTGAACTCAGTCCATCAGGCTTGGTGGCAAGTGCTATACCTACTGACCTATGTCACTGGTCCCCTTTAAACTATCTTGAAGATGACTGTCAAATATTGATTTTCCTATTCCTCTATCTACATTCATTACCTCATATTCTGCAATAAGGCAGCAATTTCCTCTCATCCATATTTTATTCAAGTAGTTATAATACATTATTATTATGATGCTGCTGCAGCTAAACATCTTCCAGTTTAAATCAGTGGGGCCTTTCAGGTCAGCTTTTCTCTTCTTTTGAAATATTCCCATCACATCTTTTAATTACTTTTTTAAACAGTCTTCCATGATAAAATTTCCTGATTTAATCTTTTTTCTCCCTCATTATATTGGGGGTTCCTTTCATATGCCATTTAGATATTCTATCACTGATTTCAGTTAATTTTGTATTTTTCTAGATCATGCTTTAAAATCAGCAACTTAAACTGCTACAACAATGGCAGTGGCAACAAACTATTTTCTTTTATTGGAAATGAATTCAGAAACTGAAATCTGAGGACAGAGCACACTCATTAGGGACAGTGTGCTCCTTGTTTGGGATTTCTTAGGGTAAAGCTGAAAAATACAGACATTCATAAACAAAATCACCTCTATTATTTCTATTTATTTGCATCAAAAACCACATATTCACATGTCTATCTCCAGTGGATACTAGGCTTTCTTCCTTTTTCCATTTATGCATTCTTTATCCAACAGTAGAAACCAAATTCCCATTATTGTGGATTAACTTCCTTATTTGCCCAATCCCCTTGTCTTTCATCCCTTAATTCTTTGGGTTCTCTTCTTGGCATTGGACTTTCCAAACACATTGGATATGCTGACCAAGCTCCTTTTCAGCTCAGGAGCCAGTTACTCATGTTCCTGAGCAGTTGGCTTCCCACAGAAAGGAGGTGGAAGGGGAGCAGTCTAGAGCAGTATGAAGAGGCATTTCCCTCACACACTCACAAATGAAATTGCCTTATCATGAATGAGATGAGATCTGTGACTCCTAAAACTGTAGAGATTATCTTGTGTTCCCCGCGAAGTGCTCTGAAGAGTGTGTAAAAGAAATATATAAAAGAAATAAAACTGAAATAGATCTGGAAGCTGATAATTCTACTAAGAAGCAAGGACAGTCTTTCAAAATGCTACTGGGCCTCAGGTAAGTCTTGGAACTTGAAGAAGGTTGACCAACCAGAGAAAGCGAAATGATAAAGAATGAGACATGCTAGTGAGCACAAATTACTGGTGGCCAGAGTTATTGCTCCCACAGCATCTCACATGGAATCAAGATGATGGAACCATGGGCTTGCCTTGAGGATGGGAGTGATTCTGAGTGCAATCAATAGAAAACAAATTGGAATCAGAAATAAAGTTGATATTTAGCAAATAAAGTGATGCTCTTTGAGCACTTAAGCTTATGTATTGAAAATTACAGCTGCCACATTATTGGAATGGTATAAGATAAATACACTAATACAAAACAAAGGAATTAAATATTTAAACAGTGGAATGCCTTTAAAAACTACATAATCTAGACTTGCACAGAAAACTAGAAAAGTATGACATCATTAGTTATGTGTATCAGCCTAGGGTGACTAGAGGATACATTTTACCTCACATTCTTTTTTAAAAGAAATAAATATAAAATAAATACATCTTACCCTTAGGAGAGCATTTCATGCTTCACCTCAAATTTATGTAATTATGTTATATAAAGTTTTAATGGCTTTTTTCTAACAATCTCTGCCTTAATCGATATTCATTTGTTTTTGGTAAATTGAGTTTCCAGGCTGGAAACACCATCTTTTGACATCACCTTTGTAACTCTTCCATGTTATGTGGTTCTCTGAAGCCTCCATCAGCATCAGGAACAGACACAGGGCTGTAGAATCTGTTTCTGTAAAACAAACTTCTCATTTACTTTGCTTGCCATAGCAGTTTATCTATGCCTTTGTTTTGCTGACTCTTACTCTTCCTTCTGGTTCTGTATATCGCATATACAACATAGTCTAGAAATTTCAGCAGCCACTGAATTTGAATTGTAAAACAATGTGGAAAGTTTGTATCATCACTGCGACCTCACCTTGTAGTTTTGTTCACTGAAGTCTAAACACCCATCTTTTTTCCTACCTCTGCTTTTCCTTTCTTTATGTAGCTCCTTACCAATGATCACAATTTATTTGTGGAAGCATATGGTGGGGAGGCAGATTCAAAAACCTCAGAGAAAAAGAAGTATGGTTTCATGATAGAAGCCTTTGAAAAAGAGGGCTGACTTTTGTGTACTTAACAAATAGTTTTGATGAAGAAAACCTGTCCAAGAAGAACATAAAAGAACACAAATATAGCACACACTCAAGAGTGTGAAACTAGGGCCAGGCAGACCATTCTTTAAAAACCTATGTAAGTAAATATTTTTGCCTTTGTGGGTCATAGTTATTGTTGCAACCACTAAATTTGACCATTGTAATAGAAAAGCAGCCAAGGATAATACATAGATGGGTTGTGTGGTGTGGTTTTGTTTCAACAAATTTTTGTGGATGTTTGTACAAAAACAGAAGTGAGCAAAATTTGACTCATGGGCTACTTTGCTGATCCCTGACATGGAAGATCTTCCAAAGGAAGAAAAGAAAGATAAATTAGTCTTTTCGCAATGACTTCAGTATTGCTATAATCAGTTTTTCATATTTCTCCATCATCTGAATCAAATTCCATTTTGCCACTGGATCATTTCAATATGCCGCTTATATATACTTCATAGTCACCATGTCTAAAGCCAAATTGATTTTCTTACTCCAAACAGAAGGTCAACTATCTATATCAATGATCATATCATTTTAATAACACAGTAACTTCTAAATCCATGTCCTTTCTTTATTGTGCTCAGTTAGAATCTGAGTATTCTCAGTTTTAAAATATATTGCTGTTGGGAGAGAGCTCTCCGTGAATCTCGTATTCCTGCACTCTGGATATTCACAGCTTTGGCTGGACTGTCTTTTCAAGGAAGTACACATGACAAATAGCCTTGAGAGATGGAGACCAGGTCTCCACATGTTCTTTTATTTGTCTTTCAATTCAGTGAGCTAGATGCTATAATCTCCCATCTCGTTATTATTCCCTTCCATGGTAGAGGCACCTAACCAAATTCATGGCACATGGATGCCCATGTTTCTTAAGAGTCATAACTTCTATTTCTTTCAAACAAAGACAGGACTTTTTCCTCTGGTGAGTTAGAAAAAAAAATCCCAGGGAAGAACTGTGATTAACTTGTGTTGGTTGGCTTGGAGAGATGGCTCAGCAGTTAATAACACTGACTGCTCTTGCAGAGGATTTAGATTTGGTTCCCAGAACCTACAAGGTGACTAACAACCATCTGTAACTGAAGTTTCAGAGCATAAGATGCCCTTTTCTGGCCTCCACAAGCACCAGACACACACGTGGTAAACATACATATATGGAGACAAAATATTCATACATATAAAATAAATATAAATGAATCTTGGGGCTGGAGAGATGGCTGAGCACTTAAGAGCGAGCACTGGCTGCTCTTGCAGTAGACCTTGGTTCAGTTCCTAGCACCCACATGGTGCCTAACAACCATCTGTAACTCCAGGTCCAGGGTATCTGACACCCTTTTCTGACCTCTGTGGGCATTGCAGGACACAGGTAAACTTACATATATGTAGGCAATACACTCATACACACAAAATATTAAAAATAAACAAATAAATCTTTAACAAAAACTTTGTTTGGTTAACATCTGCTTTGAGAAGTCTGATTTGGGATGTGTCAGGCATTGTAAGAACATAACAGTGTTTCTGTACTCAATATTACTAAGGTTCAATTGATTTCTATTTTCTCATTTTTAATGCATTCTGAAATTAAGAGGGAAAATATGACTATTTGTTAAAGAAGATACTGAGGCAGTGCTTAAGGAGAAAAATAAAGAAAATATATTTATCCATCATCTTTTGCAATTACAGGAGGGTGGCATTTTGGGAATTCAAAATGTCTCTTTCTTTTCTGTATTCCTCAAGTAGAACACAATGAGCTTGCCTGCTTTAATGTCAAAATTGGCCATTTTAACTGCTCTATGAACACCTTGAGAAAATTTCGTAATGAAACCATTGCTTCAGCTTTTGAGGATAAACCCTCAGCCAGAATCATTTCAGTTTGCATCAAACTTTTTGCTATCACAGCCTCAAGGAACTCTAGATGACCCTGCAACCATTTTTACCTAAGCATTTTCCCTGGTGGCTTAGCGGAAGGAGTTCTGAAGGGACAGTTCTGTAATTGGTGCAAAGAGAAGACAGAGAACTGACATTGAAGATGAGTGGAAGGCTGTAAGAGCAGAGAAGAGAAACTGGAAGAGCTTTCAAGCTTTTAGGACTAAGGGCCTCATACTGTAAGCCTGGGAATTGTAATACTGACCACTGTCAAAGGGTGGGGATTCCCAATAACTAGTGCTGGACAGATGCTGCAGTGGTCTTTCTCTGCCTCCACAACAGCTATAGAAGGTGCAGAGCTACAACTTGAGGCTGGGATGAGACGGATAATTGTAAAGGTGCTGCCTGTAGCCACCACTTGCCAATGTTCAATGCTAAGGGATATAAAGGCTGCCTGACTCTTGCTGTTGAAGGATTTCTCCTTACCTAGCCACAGTTTCTGACTCAGTAAAGCAAAGGACCCCAATCATTTGATTGGTAACACAAGCAGCAAAACCAGATGTTGAATGCTTGAGCATCGAGGAGCAGCTCAGTGAACTCTGGCTTGCATTTTAATTTTTTTAATTAAAATTTTTTTAATTTATTTTATTTATTTATTGTTTGTTTTGGTCTTTTTGAGATAGGGTCTCCCTGTAGCACCAGCAGGCCTGGAACTTGCTATGTAGAGCAGGCTGGCTTTGAACTTACAGAGATCTGCCTGCTTCTGCCTCCTGAGTGCTGGGATTAAAGGCATGCACCACCATGCCCAGCTGACCTGCATTTTAAATTGAAGCTACTTGTGGATTATAGACTAGTTTTAACAACTGTGTTTAATTTTCACTACTGTAACAATCTCACATCAGGCCCTAGGGAGGCCTAGTCTTCCACCATGAAGATATTTATCATACTTTTTCTCTGAACTTGACTCAAGAAGACAGATGCCTAAAAGGAACAGGCTAAAAGACA
>NW_008355390.1:114717-178793 GCF_000622305.1 Nannospalax galili
TTTTTGAATTGAGGTTTTGTGCATTACAAATAATAGATCCTAGCTGAATTTAGACTCCCTCCCCCTTCCCCATAGCCCCACCCACACACCAAATTTCAGGTATTCTGTTATATATGTTAAGTCTTATCTAGTCAAACATTTGTGCCCAGATAGTCTTTGATGCAAGTTCAACCACGGGAGTCTAGACAGCCTATCTAGATATCTTAAAGAAGATCTATTCTCCCTCACTCAGCAGTAATCAATATGCTAGGGTCAGGGCCACTGACCATTTCCCTTGCTCCACACTGGGCACTTGTCTGATTGAGTTGGCGTGAGTCTTGTTCACAGTGCCACCATTGCTGCAAGTTCACATGAACAAGCTACTGCTGGTCTGAAAGTCTCTGTTTCTCTGTGTTCATCAACCAACTCTGGCTCTTACAGTCTTTCTGCTTCCTCTTCCACAATGGTGTCTGAGCTTTGGGTGGATGTGTTTTAATGTAGGAGTCCTATCCAGGGACACACACTCTGCAGTCTCTTATTCTCCTAAACTAAGCCAGTTGTGGTTTTCTGTGGGAATCACACTCTGTTGTATGAAGAAGCTTTGCTGGTGAGAGCTGAGGGAAGCACTAGTATTCTCTCCATCCCTATTCTGCTATGTTTCATGAGCCTTAGGTATAGAGGTTCCACTGTAGATGTGTTACTTAGGGCTAGGCATCTCTCAGATGTATATTCTCTGTGTCTGATCAGTTGTGGAACCGTGATAGCCTCCACCTGTTGCAAAAAGAAGCTTCTTTGATGAGTGGTATATGGTACACTTGTCTGTAAATATGAGGATCCATATACCATATGGGAAGAAATTTCATTTGTCTATAGATATTACAGAGATAGGATTTTCTCTAGGATCTATTACGTCTCCAGCCATGTGTATTTGGTTATAATTACAGTGCCACCCATGAGTTTCCACTCATTGAGAGGGCTTTAGATCCAATTAGAAAGCTGTTGATTGCCCCCCCAACCACCAGACAACAGTAGCATTACTTTACCGATAGAGGTAGTTTATTGTGTCAGTTGTGGTTATTAGGCTTTAGAGCTGGAGTGAATCTTTGATTTTCTCCCTTCCCAGTTTGCATAGTATTCTCTAGAACTATGAGCACAGTCTTGAGGTAGAAGGCTTCGAGGTCAGTTCCAGCTCCATTGCTCTATGTTCTGTGTCTGAAGTATGTTCTGTCTTCAGCAGTAAGGTCTTACCTTCAAGTTCTGGGAAATAACTAAGGGCTCTGGCATTAGCCTGTGTTGTTTTGTGAGTCTTTTGGACTACTACTCTGATTAACAACTCAAAGGAAGGCTCTTCTGCCTGGCACTGTGTTCCTTGCCATATAGCTCCCAGGTGTACATATGCACTAATGTTCACACTGTATGTGTATTTCTCAGGGGGTTCCTGAGTCAACACATTTCTCTCTCTCCCCTCATCCAACCACTCTCCTTCATCCCCAATCCAAGAGCCCTCATTTCCTCCCCAACCCCTCAACAACATCCACCTCCCACCATCCCCTGTCCTGAGTTCCCTCCCCTCCCACCCCCCATAGTCCCCTGCATATCCCTCCCTCCCCTCCTCCCAGCTGAACACCCCCACATTCCCCACTTCCGCTGTTACAATTGTTCCCTACTATCCCCCTCTTTTGAGCTCTTTCTTTCCCTTTCTCTTCATGTTTCCTTTTCATTTTTCTGGCTTCTGCTGTTATATCAGGATATAAACTCACATATAAGGGAATGGTGCTGTGAGGGAGAACACACGTCACTTGCTTTTCTGAGTCCATTACTTCACTTAGTGTAACAGCTGGGCTGTTAAAAAAATGTTATGTATTGAATTGAACTTAAGGCCTAATCAATAGGTGAGAATCCATGCCTAGTGTTGTAATCTTAGCTAACTACCCATGTGTGGAGATGTCACACACCCTAGAGAAAACCCTACTTCTGCCATTTTCCTAAGACAATATAATTTCTAACTATAGTCTCAATAATTATCCTTATACCCACAGGTAATATACCTCTCACCACTCATCAAAAAGACTCCTTTTTGTAGCAGACTGAGGCCACTACAAAGATCCACAAGTAGACACATTCAGAGAATGAGTGACTGAGTTTCCCAGCTCCAATTAATACATGTACAATGCAATCTCTATACCCAAGGCTCAGGAAACAGCCCAGAAAAGAGGACAGAAAGACTGCAAGAGCCAGAGGAACAGGATGCATGCCATCTTCCAGATAAGATGGGAAGCTTCACCAATGAATTCTCAACAATATGACCGCCAAACAAAATGTATATAATGACAACACTAGTAAACACACAATGTGGATTGAGAAATTTCATGACCCCCCCCCTTAGATGAATAGCGACAGGCAATTAATGAATGCTTCAGAAGGGAGAATCAGTTTTCTCCAAGGACAGTTTCCACACTATGTAGCCCTATGGAACTTACTATGTAGACCAGGCTGGCCTCAAATTCACAGAGAGCCACCTGCCCCTGCCTCCCAAGTGCTTGAATTAAAGGCATGTACCACCATGCCCAGCTTACCACCCTTATCATGAATTTTTTTAAAAAAATTATTATTTTTATTTTATGTGTATGAGTGTATTGCTTGCATGCGTCTTAGTGAAATTCTGTCCTGCAATGCTCACAGAGGTCAGAAGAGGGTATCAGATTCCCCTAGCACTGGAGTTACAGATAGTTGTTAGCCACCATGTGGGTGCTAGGAATCAAAGCCAGGGCCTCTGCAAGAGCAGCCAGTGCTCTTAACCACTGAGCCGTCTCTCCAGCTCTGAGATCATGAACTTGAGAGGGAGTGGAGGAAGACGCAGAAGGCAGGACTTGAAAGGGGGAAGGGGGAGGGGCGGGAGTGATGCAAACACAGAGTTCATGTATGAAACTCTCAAAAACTCAAGAATTTCAATTTAAAAATATATAAATTAAAATAACATTTTCTTCACTCTTTAAAAATTTTCTTTTCTAGCTTTACTACTGATTAATTAGTTTCCTTTTACTAGTTTTGCTTCCTGCTACTAATACTTGCTGGAAAGAACCACAGATTGAGTCTGTTCTCACTTAAGTTATTCTGTTTAATTTAAGTCATCCTCTACACTCTGGCTTAATGTTATTTCTAGTTACTATGGACTTACACTCTCATTATAGTCTCTGCATACCACATTTATAACCTCTGTAAGTATTTGGCTTTCCTTTCTACTATATTTGTGTCTGACACATCTTTCCCATTTATTGAGTGAATAAAGATGACAGTATGGGATCTACATATCATCTATCATTCTATCTATCTATCTATCATCCATCTATCTACCTATCTATCATCTATCATCTATCTATCTACCTATCTATCTATCTATCTATCCTATCTATCTATCTATCTATCTATCTATCTATCTATCTATCTATCTATCTATCATCTATATATCTATCATCTATCTATCATCTATTTATTTATTTGAAGATCTCACCATGTAGTCTAGACTGAATTCAAACTTGCCCTCCTCCAGTCTTACCCAAATTGCTTTTGTTTTATATCATGTCTTCATAAGCTGTCTTCATCTGCTTTTAAATGAAACTCTTTGAGGAAAACATTCATTTTTCCTTCCCCAATTATCATCTATATATCTATCATCTATCTATCATCTATTTATTTATTTGAAGATCTCACCATGTAGTCTAGACTGAATTCAAACTTGCCCTCCTCCAGTCTTACCCAAATTGCTTTTGTTTTATATCATGTCTTCATAAGCTGTCTTCATCTGCTTTTAAATGAAACTCTTTGAGGAAAACATTCATTTTTCCTTCCCCAATTTTTTCTCACATCTGTATACATGATTACTAGTACTATTATTTATTTATTTATTTATTCTGGGTGATACTTTTCTTTGTTATACTCACTCTCCTGCTTCCAGAAAATCTTCTGTGGGTCTTTCACATTTGGAAGAAGTTGGGCTCAGCCTCTAAATCTATCTAATGTCCATCTATGACATGCATATTCTTTATCTTGATTTTTATCATATGATCTAATAACAACATAAAATATTTCCACCCAACCACAGATAAGCTATCTAAACAACTGGCTTAGGGATTTCCGGCTTTCCCTGCTCAATTTTGATCAAAGTCCCAGAATAGCAGCAGTGGCATCCCAAACTCAAAAAATATTATCATTAATAAAATTAACAAAAACACTTTTTAGGATAACTTAGTATATAGAAAACTACTGCCATGAAAATAATACATAAATACAGGACTGAAGAGTTCCTGAACACCCATTTTTGTTTGAGATGATTTGGGAAATTTTGGAATCTGGTTGCAGCATAAAAGAATTAAGCCTAAACTAGCTAACTACTGTCAGAGAGAAGAGCATATGAGAAGAAAGGCCATCCTTAACTTGATCTCTGAACAAGTAGGGTCTTTAAAATTTAGTATGTATTTGCATTTTCATGTATGCATGTATGCTTGCACATCTGCATGTACTCTGTGTGTGTGCAGGTACCGGAAGGGGCCAGAAAAAGGTGCTGGAAATCCTGCAACTAGAGATACAAGTATTTGTGAGTTGTCCAGTATACTAGGATCTGAATCTGAGATCTCTGATCTGAGATCTCTGCAAGAGCAGCAAGTGCTCCTGACCACTGAGCATCTCTCCGGCCCTGCAAGTAGAGTCTGAAGCCCCCCACAATCCCCATCCCCCCCAATTTCCAGGACATCTTCAGCACTGTCTAGGAAGAAGAGTAACAAATGATCAGGGAATTTCTTTTCTGTTGCAGCCTATTGCAAAGTGTTACATTTTCCCAAATCTCTAACTACAGTTTAGGGCAAAGTATACATTTTTATCATGGAAAAGTCATGGTGTAATTCTGCCTTAGGACGTGGCCATCTATTGCCAGTTATGTTATATATCACACATGCATTCTGGACAGAGTGGCTTGAAAGTTTCAGAATTCTCTGTGTATTATCCACTGCTTTTGCCGATAATGTTTCTTCACTATATATTTCTCACACTTGTTAGCTAATACTTGCTGATATTTAAAATTCTCCACAGATAATCTTACTTAGTAACTTCCGGGTCCGTTTGTGTACCTAAGTTGTCTCATTTAGGAGTGAATGAAATTTGTGCTTATCTTGTGGGGAGTAATATTTTCTCCTCTGATTTCTATATCACCCCAAATAAGTTATAAGCTCCTTGAAGATCTAGACAATATTTTGTAAATCTTGATTTATTATCTACTTTACTGTGGGAGACAATAGACGCTCTAGGATTTAAGCCTCTCTCACTCAGTGTTTTTATCTAGATATTGAATTGTGATGGGGTTGATAGACTTCCCTTTTTAGCTCTGTTCTCCACTTTTTTTGCACTTTATTCTTTGCCCTAAAGAACAGAAAAATGAATATACCAGTGAGCTTTCTGGTCTATTGCTTTTTTCCTGGCATTTGGCCAGCAGAATCTTCTGTTGTATTTAAGAGGGACGTATAATTTAGGGGTCAGAATATTTCTTGTCCACTTCCTTCCTTTGTGGTGAAGCATGGCTTACTCTGATCCTTAGCTATCATTCCTTTCAAGGTGGTGTCACCTATAAAACTTTTTACTGCTAGATTTTGGTAACAGATCTGTATAGCAACCTTCCACAATACTAGCCAGAGTTGTTTATAAGTATTACCACTAGGCTTGGGGTAATGCCATATCCTCTTATGGTAGCTATGCTCAAAACACCCCAGTTTCATTCTGCATTTTTTGGACCACTTTGAGTTTAAGTTTGGTATATTTGATTTTGACTAATAAAGTAACTGGCTCAGGAATTTGCTCCAGGAAGTACACATTTGAAATATAATTTAAAAATGGAATTACTAACATAAGCAAATATAACAGAGAAAAGTTCTTTGTTTTAGGTGTTTTAGGGGATATGCTATGGGTAATCCAGGAGAAAATACAGCATTGCAATTAACCACATTATTGTATCATTTGATGAAACACAGATGGAGGGAGATTGAGTGGTTGTACTACTTAGTAGTTATGGTAACAACAGTGATTATAAGATTGCTGAATTTCCTAATTTTCTTATAATTCTAGAGGTGTGCATATAGATAAACATAAATATGAGCTATGATCAGACAGTTATGAATACCTGTGGAGAATTAGAAGGCTTGTTGGCAGTATTAAAGTTATCTTCCTTCTCATGAATTCATGGGAAATGTAAGATAGAAACCCAACAAGGTTTAATTGTAAACATCAATTAATTGCTTGATTTTGCTAAGTATCTCATGAGAAGAAAAGGACTATGGTGGGAATAGAATAGAGCTCTTAAATGTGGAATCAGGCATTTATATAATAGTAACAAAAATGTGCTCATCCAACTTTATCTTGAAACTCTATCATATCTGCTTACTTGGCTGATTTGCCATAACTGCAAATCCCCCCTCCCCTTCTCTCTCTCTTTAAAAAAAAACCCCACAAATTAATTCACCCAACTCAGTGAAAAAGACACATAACTTGGTATGCCTGTTTGGATTTTGGAAGCAATACATATTATTTTTGATCATTTTTCAAAGTAATCTGCTTATCTGAATGTGCAAAGTGTAGATATTGATTTCGATCTTGGAAAAAAAAGAACTCTACAGGAGACTGGTTTTCACTTAATCTACCTTCCCAGATGAGTCTAATAACTTATCACAGACAATGATTTTTAAAGTATCTTAGACAAACAATTCAAACAAAAGAAACCATGGCACAGGCACTTTAGGGATAATGTTATGTGATGTACTTTTTCAATTATCTGCTTCTGTTTGAAAAGTTATGTTGTTGTTCATTACAGATAAGGGCCTATAGTTTTCTTTACTGTTGTTAATTAACTTGATTTTAGTATTAGAGCAATACTCACTTCATAGAAAGAGATTGGGAATTCTCCCTCTGTTTCAATCTTTTCGAGTAATTTAAACAGTATTAGTAGTAAGTCTTCTTTGAAGGTCTAGTAAAAAATCTGCTGTGAATCCATATGGACATGTTTTTTTTTTAATTTGGAGGCTTGTGTTACTCTTATGATTACCTTATTTGGATTTGTCTAAGTTGTTGATCTCTTCTTGATTTAACTTTGATAGCTCCACTAAATTTAGAAATTCATCCCCCTTTTAAGCTAATTTAATATAGTATAGGTTATAAAAGAATTCCAATATTCTGGATCTTTTTGGTGTCTGTGGTGATATTTCACATTTGTCTCTGATTTTGTTGATTTAGTTTTTCTCTTTCTTCTTTCTTTTATTTAACTGGGCTTGCTTAGGGTATCACTATCTTGTTTATCTTTTTAAAGAACCAGCACCTTCAACAAATGGTGCTGGGATATCTGAATCTCCATGTGTAGAAGAAGAAAACTAGACCCATATCTTTCACCTTGCACAAAAGTCAACTCTAAATGGATCAAAGACCTCAATGTGAATCCTGAAACTCTGAAACTGTTAGCAGAAAACATGGGCAGGACCCTACAAGATATGGGTGCAGGAAAGACTTTCTAAATCCAATGTCAGATGCTCAGGAATTAAGGTAAATAATCAACAAGCAAGACTCATTAAACTAAAAAACTTCTGAACATGAAGGAAACAACCAATTGAGTCAAGAGGAAGCCCACAAAGTGGGAATAAACATTCGCGAGCTATTCATCTGACAGAAGATTAATATCAGAATATACAAAGAACTCAAAAAATAAAGAAGCAAGAAAACAAATGAGTCAAAAAATGGGCTATGGATCTGAACAGAGTTCTCAAAAGAAGAAAGAAAAATGTCTAAGACATACCTTGAAAGGTGTCTAACAACCTAGTAATTAGGGAAATACAATCAACACTACTTTTAGATTTTGTCTTACCTGAGTCAGAATGCCTACTATCAAGAGAACAAATGGCACCAAATGCTGGAGAGGAACTGGGGAAAGGAAACTGTTTCTGTTGGTGGAATTGCAAAATGGTGCAACCACTATGAAAATCAGTGTGAATTCTTAAATAAATTCTTTAAATAAATCTACCATATGATTTTGATATACCGCACCTTGGCATATACCCAAAGGACTCAACATGCTCCTGCAGAGAGAAGTATTTAAATATGAGTGCATATGTTTAGGTGAAGGCTAGATAATACAAAAACCAGTGCCAGTCAGGGGACTCTCCCTTCAGATTTTTGGTCAAGATAGCTTAAGAGACTCCCAAAGCAGCACAGCCTATTGCCACAGCTCTTGATTACCTCCCAGAATTTGAAGGCAGTACCCAATTGCTGAAGACAGGACATACTTCAGACACAGGACTTAGAGGAATGGAGCTGGAACTGAGCTGGAAACATCCTCAACAAAGACTAGTTCCCATAATCTCAAAAGATACTATGCAAACTGCCAAGGGAGAAAATCAATAATTGCTGTAAACTGTATGAGCCACAACAATGATCAGCCCAGTAAATAATCTCTACTGCTGCAGTAGTGTCACTTTTATCTTGGGGGTAATCAACAGCTGTCTAATTGGACTTAAGGTATCCTCAATGGGAGTGAACTTATGTGAGGTACTATAAAAATAGCCATATAGAAATGGCTGGAGAGGTCATAGATCCTAGAGAAAAATCGATTTTTGCTACACTCCTAGGCCAACATAATTTCTTACTATATTCTAAATACATATCTGTATATTTATAGACAAATGTACTTCTCGCTACTCATCAAAGAAGTGTCTTGTTGCAACAAACGGGGATGATTACAAAGTTCCACAACTGGTGAAACATAATGTATAAGTGTCTGTGAGATTCCCAGCCCTAAGTGACACATCTGCAATGCAGCCTCTACACCTATAGCTTAGGTAACATAGTGGAACAAGGATAGAAGATTACCAAGACGCCTCTCAACTCTCACCAGTGAAACTTTCTAATGAAACAGATGGTGATTAACCCAGAAAGATACAACTGGCCAAAGTACAAAGAATTAGAGACCACAGAGTGCTTATCCCTGAAGAGGACACATATAAAACCTCTGCCAACCAAGACTCAGGGATCATTGCAGAAGAGGGGGTAGAAAGACTGTAAGAGGTGGTGGGAGACCTCAAGGAACAGGGTTTTCCAGACAACTGAGAAGTTACTCATACGAACTTACAGCAATGGAAACAGCATGAATAAGACCCATGCAAGCTCAAGCCATACAAAAACTCAACATAGAAGTAGTGAAGTGGGTAAGAAGTCCCAACTTTAGTTGAGGATCTATTGGCCACTGTTAATTACTGGGAGAAGGAGACTTGGTTTTCTTTAAATGTGTGATGCTAGATAGGTTAACTAGACTCCAGTGAATGGGTATATGCCAAAGGACATTGGCAGACACACATTTGACTCTATAGGCCTTAATATTTATGACAGAGTACATGAAATCTGGTGCAGGGATATAAGAGGAGTGCAGATATGTGAGTGTCTAAACATGATCAAAATATGTTGTATATAATTTTACAAAATTCAATTAAAAATTAAAAATTTATTTTTGTTTTATGTTTATGAGTGTATTGCCTGCATGTGTGTAAGTGCACCCATGTCATGAAATGCCCACAGAGGTCAGAAGGCATCAGATCCCTAGAACTGGAGTTACAGACAGTTGTTAGTGCCTTGTAGGTGCTGGGAATCAAACCTGGGTCCTTTGCCAAGGCAATCAGTGCTCTTAACACTGAGCCATCCCTCCAGCCCAGAACTTTTTTTTTTTTTTAAGTTATATCTTCCTTGTTCCTGGGCTCAGATAGAACGTGATTACCAGAGTTTGTGAAAATTTTCAACTGTGTGTCATACTGTCCAAGATGGAATATTTGTTCCTTGACCAACCCAACCATAAAATAGGTTATGTCCATCATCATATAGTTTATAACATGGTGATGCTCTATGTTGGCATGGAATCGAGCTGCTCTGAAGGACAAAGGAGTAGTATGGATGGGTGACCCGCTCTAACATGGCGCCTGCTTCACTGCTTTTGCAGTCTTGTAGATGAGAAAATAATGAGTCTGGTTTGCTGGCAGAAGTGATGGTTGTATCCACAATATCTAGATATGGTCAGCAGCTCTGTAACATGTTTTCTAAAGACTGTGAGAATTCTAGAGGCCAAGGTTTGCTTTCCAAGTTCTCCATTCTAGGACTGAAGTTTTTCATTTCCCTGCCTGTTAAACATCTTGGAAGCCAAATTTTAAGATAAGTTCCCACTCAGGACTTGCTGGGCATCTGGAGTTACTCATAAAATCACACTTCTTCTTTGGGGCAGCTCAAACCAGTAATTCATCAAGAGAGAGATGTAAAGTCTATTCTTTGATCACAATTCAGAACAACTCTGAAGAAGCATCAGGCCCCAAAGGTAGCCAGAGTAAAATGATTTTTTTAAAATAACTTTTAATTCTTCCCATTCCAATTCTCTTTCTTTGCTTAATAGCTATTTACCTTGAACATGTCAACATATACTTTCTGTCCCCAAATCTGGATTTATTTTCAAAGTGGTGAGCCTGTGATAGTAAGTGCCCACAGTGAAAGGAGAGGAGATGATGGAATGTTCCTGAATAGGTTGTGAAGGAAACCTATGTTTACTCTCTGAAGCCTTTTAGCCAGCTTTAGAAGCAGATTTTGCAGATGTTTTTATGTTCCTTAATTACATCTCTAGTTCCTCCTTTAATTTTTATTAAGAGTATTAGTGAAACACAGTGTCTCAGATTACAGATGGGAAGTCTGACAAAATTAATATCAACACAGTTATATGGTACCTGACAGTATTTGTGAGTCTCTTGTGAGGGAAATAGAATCTGTCTAAGAGAATGATGGAAAGGACCGGATTTGAAGGGGATAAACAATCTTCTATGCCAGGTACTTTCTGTTTTCCCTATGGATCTGCTCTCTGTCCTGTACCCTAAGTCCTGAGAGGCTCACAGATTGCATCAGTGCCCTCTGGTTTATGATTGGTCTCTTATAATAAGCACTCATTTACCCCTGCTTTGGTAAACAGTATTTTTTCTTTAAAGTCTTTTTGAGTTACCATAATTTGAACATATTTTTTTACTGGAATCCTGACGAGCATTCTAGGTAAAGGAAGAAAAGAACTACCTCCAAATATACGAAGTTACATGAATAACCCTCTGGTCGTACCCTAAGTGCAAAGGAAGCAAGTGGAGTTGGTTTTTTTTTCCCCCATATTTTGCAATATGATTTTGCCCTCAATTCATAACAGAAATGCTTTTCCATTTTAAAAGTGATACCAATATTAACATTACCAGTAACATTTCAGAGACCTAGGTAGCATTACAAATGGAACCCAGATACTATGCTCGAATTTCTCCTAAGATGTACAATAAGATAACAAATTATGAAAACAAATTATATGTTACTCCTTTCACTTGATGAATACCTTCACAATAATGTGTGACCATTTTATTAGTGAAGGTGGGAAGCTCCTAAACAAATGCCAATGTATTTGAGTGCCAAAGTCCCATCTATTCAAAACAGGGTCCCTAGGACATCACTATTGGAAGGTGGTTGAACCTTTAGGAGGTGGTCCTAGTGAGAGTTCCTTAGTCCACTCAGGAGTTTGGGTTCTTTGAGGGGATTATTTTAGGATTGCAACCAGCAATCTTGATCTCTCTGCTTCCTGACTTGTCATGTGGGCAGTTTTATCTGGCCAGGATGTGCCATTAAACCTGGATCCCAAAGCAAAGAGGCACATCAATCACATAATGTAACCACTGAACCTGTAAGCAGCAATAACCCTTTGTCTTAAAAGTTAATGATCCCATGCATTTTGTTACAGTTATAAAAAGGTGATAGCACATGAGTGAAATTAATTATTGTACCATGCTTTATTGATGAGCATTAGTTCTTATGTGAGAATAAAATTAGGATATTTGTAAGTGATAAGTTATTGACTTGTCTGAAGTTTATTAGAACATTTTTGGCTTTAACTCTCTTTTTCTCTCTCTCTATACATATATGTGTGTCTAATTTTTCATCATAATTGTCTCATGTTGTCATAGATTTCTTCTTCTTTCACTTTATTATCAGTTAAGATGATAATATTATTTTTATATATTCAGTATTTCATACAGATATTTTATTACTTTAATATATTTTACATGTTCAGGCATTTTAACCTAAATGTTGATATTATTTGTCATAACATAGAATTTTTCTCTTATTCCATGTATCTGTGTGGGCTGCAAAAAGCATCATTATAGTTGACTAATTATTTGCAGCATAATAGATTTCATATTTTGTACTAATACTGAATTTTACTTGCTGCATGCCTAGTGATCATTGGCTTTTATTCTGTTCCTTTTTAAATTTTTTAAAAATTTTGTGTGTATGTTATACCTGCATGCATAAAGTGTGCCCATGTTGTGCAGTGCCTGTGGAGAACAGAAGAGGGTGTTGGATCCCCTGGAACTGGAGTTACACATGGATGTTAACGTCCATGTGGGTGCTGTGATTTGAATCCTGGTCTTCTGCAAGAACAGCAAGTTCTCTTAACTGCTGAACTGTCTCTCCAGGTCCATATTATTCAGTTCTTTTTGCATCAGTGCTAGTAATAAAATATTTATGTGTTCAGTGTAATCATAGCTTCTTGTTTCGTTAGTAAAAATCTAGCGTTTCCAGTAATAAGTTTGATCATAACTGATTATAAACATTGGTTATAAGTGTTGGGGGGGCATGGATTGGGGAGGAGGTCTGGAGTGTGTAGAAAATATTGTATGAAATTTTAAAAGCTCAATAAAAAAATAAAGCATGGAATGCATTTTGGGGACAAGTGGCAGAAATTTGAATGAGTGTTGTGATTTGATGATTTTATAGAATGACCATTGTTTCTCAAGCCTAATAATGATGTTACAATTTTATAAGAGATTGACCTTGTTCTTAGAAGATATGTGCTAAAGTATTGAGCAATGAAATCTCATGATGTATAAAAGTTGTTTTCAACTAAATAACATGATATAAAAATGTAATAATTGAGATATAATATCTATCTTCTGTACTTCCTTTATTTAAAATAATTTTGATATATAAACAAATGCAAACTTTTCTAGCATGTTCATGCAGAGGAGAATCTCAAACTTTATTTGAGTGAGATTTAGCTGGGTCATTCCACCCTCAGCTATTTTCCAGGGTCTAATCCAATAGGCATAGAAAAACAGAAGTTTTATTTTTCTTCTCTTAGTTTATTATTTTCATGAATTCCATTTCATTTTCTAAATAAGAAGATACAGTTACTTTTGCTAAATGTTGGTATAGAAATTCTCTTCAGTCTCATTGTTTTGAGCAGCAGTTGAATCTTTATTAGAAAATTAGATAGTTCAGGGATTCATTTCATGGGCTGCAGTGTGGGCTTGGTCTGAGTAATCTCACTGCTCATCTTATTGTCTGATCAAGAATTAACGCTTAAAATAAACCTGTGTCATGCTTTGTTTACAAATGCTCTGTGAATTGTGCTCTGGAATTTTACAGTTAGAAAATAAGTCATTTTGACTCTCAGACAGCAATCCAGCATAGAACTGGGAAAATGAACAGCAGACCCCAGTCTCTAATGGAATATTGGCAGCTGATTGCTGCTAAATAGGAAGAGCTGATCTTCCTAAAACAAGGAACTCTAGATAGGCTGACTAGATTCAGCGATGGACAAGCACTGGGGAACAGCTGGGGGCACCAACCACACAGTGGACAGTAACAGGGATTACAGAGTATATGAGCTCTAGTAGGGGGTGGGGGATAGATGAATAAGATTGTTTGGGATCTTCTGTATGAAATACACACGAAAAAATCAACAAATAAAAAAATTAGTTATATTTGAGGAAGAAGTATAAAAACTTACTTCATGTTAATTAATAGAGATGAAAAACATTACTATTGAAATCTACCTGATGACTTTATATCTATACTCAGGTGCCAAGGATCCGAGTGTAACTGACTGTGACTAGTAATATTCAGATACACAGAGATTAGAGATGCATGTGCAAACATCTAAGTGTTAGTAGCATTAAAAATGAGTTTTTCTGTATGAAACAGTATATTTTAAAATGAAATGGAGATCTTTTTTAAAGGTTAAAACTTCAGTCAATTTTATGTCTTATAGGGTTTATGCTGATTTCAGTATTGTATAAATGTATTAATTCAACTGTGAACCTAAAAATTTACAATCAATTTTGAAAGAGATGCATCTTTACTCTGGAAATTGTTATTGAATATGTTAATGCTGTAATGAAATGCTTCTTATATTCATGTGGTTGTTAAATAAATAATTTTTAAAAAAGAACAAGAAAATAAGTCTCTTTTAAGTCTTTCTATTTCTGTTAACTTTTCAGATATTTAAATCTTTTGAAAGCTTTGCTCTTTTCATAAAAAATAATTTTTAACATACATTAAAAGCATAAAATTATACATACTAATGGAGTACCATGTGATATTTTGATACATGCAATTTTATTTCTATTGGAATATCAAAGAGACTATAAATTAAAAAGAGGTTATAAATTACATTAAATAATATTTTAACAAATTTTAATAGAATATAAGCAAATATAAGAGGCAAATTATTTTGCATTCATTTCAAAATGAATTATTTCTTATAACCTGAAAAATCTTAAAGTATAAAGAGAAAGTTATAACTGAATAAATTTTAATAAATTAGGAACATTTTAATTATTTAGAAATGCAATTCCATAAAAAATTATTTTTTTTCTTTTGAGAATTTCATGCACAAGCACTCTATCATTTTCACCTCTCCCAGCCTTCCCTCCAACTCCTCACACCTCTCCCCAGCTTCCTCTCAATTTCTCACCCACTTCTTTGACTATTATTGCTACATATACATACAAACATTTATAGGTATTTATTCATATAAAAACATATAATGCATTGAGTCCATTTAGTGGTGCTCCTGTGTACCTGTGTTTATGGGTGATCACTTGGGATTAGATAACCTATCAGGGAGCTCGTCCCTGGAGAAAACGAATTCTCCCTCCCTCAGCATCCATTGATTACCTGTAGCTCTTTATCTAGAGGTTGGACCCTGTGAAAATTCCCCCATCCACATTGGCATATTAATTGTTTTTCGTGTTAGGCAGGTCTTGTTAGGCAACTGTATTGTGGAGATTTCATAGGTGCAACTTTTCTATCATATCTAGAATATATTATCTAACAGCAGGCATCCCATTCCTCCGGCTCTTACAATCTTTTTGTCCCCTTTTCCACCATGTTCCCTGAGACTTAGGTGTAGGGGTTGCATTGTGGATGTATCCATTCAGGCTAGGCACCACAAAGTTGCTTACTGTTTACATTTTGATCAGTTGTGGAACTTTGTAATAGTCACATCTATTGCAAAAATAAGCTTCTTTGATGAGTGGTAAGTTACTCTTGTCTGAATATAAGGATAGGTATTTAGAATATAGAAATGACATTGATCATAGAAAATGGCAGCAATACATTCATCTCTAGGGTCTATGACCTCTCCAGCCATGTGTACTTGGCTATGTTTACACTACCATCCATAGATTTTTTCCAATTGAGCAGGACCAATTACACAGTTATTAATTATCCCCTATATAAAAGCACCAGTTTTGTACCAATAGAGATATTTCAGTCTTCATCACACATAGCTCATATGCTTTACATCTGCATAGGACTATGGGTCGGTTTTCTCACTTGGCAGCTTGCATAGTACCTTCTGATATTATGAGAGCATGTCCTGACGATGGAGGCTTCCAGGCCATTTCCAGCACAATTACATCAAGTCCTGTGTTGGAAGTATGTGGTATCTTCAGCAACAGGGACTTGCTTTCATCAGTAGATTCTTGGAGGCAACCAAGGGCTATACTCATAACCTATATTATTTTGGGAATCTCTTGGACTACTCTGACTTACAACTCAAAGGGAGGTTTCCTTGTCTGGCACTGTGTTTTTTGTTATATAATCTCCAGCTACACACATGCACTCACATATATATTATATATGTGTCTTTAAGTAGGCTTAGGAAATTATACATTTCCATGTGATTTTTCACACAGCTTAGATAGTATTTATCTCTTATTACTTGTTCTTCACCCTGTAAAACCCTCCCTTCCTGTTCTCAGCTAAAGTGTCTTCCATTTTTCCTATTTGCTCCTTAATAAGTACCTTTCTCTACTGCCCCCTCTCTCAAGCTCTTCCTTCCACCATCTCTCCATGGTCTCTTTCTACTCTCCTGATTCTTGTGGTTACTTCAGGATATGTACTCACATATAAAGATTAAGAACTAAGATCAACAAATAAAAGTATGTGTTGTTTGTTTTTCTGAGTCTGGGTTACCTTACTCAGCATAAAATTTCCTGTTGCATCCGATTATCTGTCAATGTCATGGATTTTAGTTTTCTTTACTGGAGAACTTCAGTAAATCAACCATATTTTCAGTATTTGTCAGATGAAGGATGTTTATGTTGTTTCCATTTCCTAGTTGCTGTGAAAAGAGTGGCAATAAACATGGCTAAACAAGTATCTTTGCATCAGGAATTGAGTCCTCTAGTACAGGTCAAGAGTGGTATAGCTGGGTCATATGGTAGATAGATTTTTAGTTTTCTGAGAAATCTCTACACTGATTTCCATAGTGATTGCACCAGTTTGAAACCTCATCAGCAGTGAATTAGTGTTTCTCTTCACTACATTCTCACCAGCGTTTGTTGTCCATTGTTTCCTTAATCTTAGCCCTTCTGACTGGGGTAAGATGAAATCTTAAAGTAGTTTTAATTTGCATTTCCTTAAGTACTAAAGGTGTCGAACATGTCTAAGACATTTCTTTGCCATTTTTTTTCTTCTTTTGAGAACTCTTTGTTTAGAACTGTAGCCCATTTTTTAATTGGGTGATATGATTCCTTGATAATTTATTTTTTGAGATCTTTGTATATTATAGAAAATTTCCCCCATCAGATCTGTACCTGGAAAAAAAGTTTCTCCCATTTTGTAGGTTTCCGCTGCATTCAACTGATAGGTTTGTTTTCTTACAAGCACTTTTTAGTTTAGTGGCATCCCATCGGTTACTTGTTGGCCTTTGGAGCAAGTGGAGTTGGATTTAGAATGCCCTTTCTTGTGCTTATATTGTGTAGGGCACCACCTATGCTTTCTTCTAACAATTTCAGCTTTCATATTGAGGTCCTTGATCTTTTTGGAGTTGATTTTTGTGCAGGGTGATAGATATGCTTGTATTTTCATTCATCTACATGTGGCCACCCAGTTTTCCCAGCACCATTTGTTGAGGATGCTGGTTTTATTTTAGTGTGTATTTTTGGCATCCTTGTCAAATATCCAGTGCCTGTAAGGAGGTGAGCTCAGTTTGGGTCTTCTATTTTGTTACATATTGATCAATATGTCCATTTTTGTGCCAAATCATGCTTATTATTATTATTATTACTATTATTATTATTATGAAAGCTTTGTAATATAGCATGAACCTGATATGATAATTACTTCATCATAATTCTTTCTGTTCGGGATTGCCTTGACTATTTGGAATCATTTGTGCTTCCTCATGTATTTTAGGACTGTTTTTCTATTCGTATGAAGAACATCATGAATATTTTTATTAGGATTGCATTGACTCTGCACATTAGTTTTTGGTAGAAAGATCATATTCTCAATTGTTTTGTAGGATGACCATTTCTCAACTAGCAATCTATGAGCATGGGGAAGGGTAGTCTTTCCATCTCTATGAGAAGGAGTAAGGTGGGTGCACATAGGAGAGGGGATCTAAATACAATCAAAATATATTACATGAAATTTGCAAAAATTCAAATAAAAAGGGAAAAATAGAAGTATCAACTATTATGATGGATTTTCCTTATTTACAAATTGTTTTCTTTTGCGGTCTTAATACCCTCTTTTTGTTCTGTATATTTTGTCCTTCTGCTATACGCCATAGGAAGCCCCCTTTCTGATCCTGTCTATGATGTTCTGTGTGCTTCTTGTGTCTGTACAGGAAATTTAGGGAAATTTTCTTCTATAATCCTGTTGAAGATATGGTCTATGCCATTGACCTGGTGTTTTTCTCCTCAGATCTTTAATTCATAGATTTGGTCTTTTTGTGGTGTCCCACTGCTCTTGTATATTCTTTTCCCATCTTTTAAAAGTTTTCTTTTTTTCATATTCCTTGCTTCAGTTGTCGAATTCCTGTGCTTTATCTTCAAGTCATGATGTTCTGTTTTCTGCTTTATCTATTCTGCTGGCACAACTTTCCCCTACATTTTCTAATTGAGTTATTATGTCCTGGGATTTTTGAGATTTTTATACAATATAGTTTGAAGGCATTTAGGTCAGTTCCCCTCCCTGCACCTCCCACCACTGCCCCCCCCAATTTAATGACTATATATATATATATATATATATATATATATATATAATATATTTACTGTACCTTGGACTTTTGTGTTATGTGGGCGGTGTATGTGTCAGTCATCAATTGCCAAAAGTTCCTTAGATTGTGTTGGGATTTCTTATGCATTTCCCCACCGGTATGTTGGAATTTTGTCTGATTTAAGCTTGCATAGGACTTGTGCATGCTGTCACCATTGCTGTGAGTTCATATGAGTAAATTATCAGCTGTCTGGGAGACTCTGTTTCCTTGTGGTCATTTACCCCCTCTGGCTCTTATAATCTTTATGCCTTGTCTTCTGCAATGACCCCTGAGCCTTTGAAGGCAGAGGTTGCAATAGGTGTCCTATTCAGGGATAAGTACTCTGTGACTTCTTGTTTTCTACACTTTGACTAATTGTGTGTCTCTGTGTTTCTATCTGCTGCAAAAGGAAACTTCTCTGGTGAAAAATAAGAATATTTTTGATATTTCTTTGGGAGTATTTTTATTGTATTTTGATCACATTCATCCTTTTCCCAATTCTTCCTATATCCACCCCCTTCTTTACCATCCAACTTTGTGTCTTCATTTTTCTGTTTAAATGTATGGAGTCCATTTTGTGCTGTCCATATACTCTCGGATGTGTGGTTATCCATTAGAGGGTGGTCAACATATCAAGGGTCATACCCTTAAAGAAACTAACTCTCCCGCTCCGAGCAGATATCAATTACCAATAGATTCTCAGTTTGTGTGAGACTCATGTCTCCCTCCCCTCTCCATGTTGGAATTTTGTCTGGTTTTAGCTTGGGCAAATCTTGTGCATGCTGTCACTACCACTCCAAGTTCATATGTGCAACTGCCTTGTGTTTGGAAGATGCTGTTTCATTGTAGTCATCCACCACTTCTGCTCTTACTATCTCTCTGCCCCTTACAAAATTATCCCTGAAAATTGGCAAGAGATGGTGTGATACAGATGTCCCATTTAGGGTTGAGAATGCCACAGTCCCATATTCTCTATACTTTGATCAGTTGTGGGCCTTTGTTTATTGCCAGTTACCATGTTTTATACCCCTTTTAAGTAAATTACTAGCTAGAATTCAACATTCACTTTGTAGATCTCTCTATTTTCTAAAACCTAGTAAGGAGTAATAATTCACAAAGATTGTCTACAGAGTGTGTACATAATAATGGTGAATACATTCTTTTCCATTGCCTTTTCATGATGTGTAGTTACATCTTCTCTTTTATATTTGTGTTGCACAGGGGAATTTGTCAATTCACACATATATTGAAATGGCAAAACTAACTCCATTTTGCTCTGGCTAACTGTTGCTTTACCCGTGTTTTTGCTCAGCCATTCCCACTGCAGCCAGCCAGGCAGAACATCTCATGCAGGTAGTTTCAGGGAATACATTGTTTTTACAATACTGGGAAACCTACAGGTAGCCAGGTAGCACCCTTCCAGCTATACCTTCATCTCTATGAAGTTCAATGTGTTTATAATTCTGAGAAACTTGTTTTACCTTATCAAAACTTTTTGTTAACTGAAAACCTCTTTGTTAATTGACCTGCCCCTGGTCTGTTGTAATTACGGTGAACTGATATAGCTACAGTTATTGGCTTTGCCCTTGGCATGATGTAATTGTGGTTTTAAGTTTTATAAATCCTGCTCTGCTTCTTCTTTGGGGTCAAGAGTTCTTTTGGGCATTAGCCCCCTCTCTGACCACCAGCTATTAATACAGTAACCCTAATTCGACTATCACTATGTGGCATTCCTCTATGTATTTGCTTGGTATTACAATATGTGTAGTGAAACAAAGTCAAAGATTAACAGAAAGGAAGTTATAACCAGAATTGAAAACTGAATTGTATTTCAGGATTTGGGCATTTTCTTGTTACCTATGGTATTTCAAAATTACATGTTATTTGACTGTAGCGTAGTGTTTGACAAGGGCATTAGTAAGAAATGACACTCTCTCTTGATTTAAATAACATTCTTGTTTCATGTTTAAAGGTTTATATATGCTTTAAAATTCTACTGGATAAAAATAGAAAACAACTGCTTTGACATTTAATGATTGCTTGTTTCTTATATGCATTTTTGCAAGCCTCCAGGTCAAGAGAATTAATATAACTAATCTTCATATCCCCTTTTAAATTCCTGACGTTTACAGAAGAAATGAATATTCATGTTTATATTTTACCTACCTGATAGTAAGTGAAACCACGGGCCACAGTTCATAATTCTAGCAAGAGTATAAGGCATAATAGTGAATTGTTGGAAAATGTGAAAGGGAGAAATGCCAAGTTCTTTCTTCTAAAATTATATTTTATTAGAAGTTATCTTATTTCATGCTAAAATTTTATTGTTTTGTTGTACTCTAAAAAGAAACCTTTTGTAAAAAATGTTTTGACAATAGTTACAGCATTTTCTTTAAAATGTTTCTTCAATACATAGTTTTATTGAATTTTTGTGCATTTCATACACTACATCTTAATTATATATAGACCCCTTCCCCATCTGCACCTGCCCAGTCCTATAGACCTGCCCCCCCCACAGTATTTCAAACATTTTCTCTTATGTATTAAGGCCTATTGAGTCAACTTTGTGTCCCTTGGTGTCCCTTGGTGTGAGTTCGCTCATTGGAGCCTGGTCAAACTCTCTCTCACCCAGCAGTGATTTTCACAATAGTTACAGGTCCCAGTCCTTTAAGTGTCAACTATTATGAGAATAAATGCAAGAGTTAGTGAATAACAAAGCACTAGTGATGCTCTGAAGATATTGCTTTTCAGGGACTTATTGGACATTATTAATATTGATCTGTTTAAAGTTTCTAGTTAAGTTATGTAGTCAATTTCTTGCCATTTTAATTTATTTGTTCATTAAAGATCTAGGTGGATGCTGGGCGTGGTGGTGCATGCCTTTAATCTCAGCACTAGGAGGCAGAAGCAGGTGGATCTCTTTGAGATTGAGGCCAGCTTGGTCTATATAGTGAATTCCAGGCCAGCTGGAGCTACAGGAGATCCAGTCACACACACACACACACACACACACACACACACACACAAACCGCACATGCACACACGTGTGCACACACACACACACACAAAGATCTAGGTGGATTATGTTGAATATTTCACAAGAGATAAGCATAGAATTTCAGACTACCACTGTTGGAATCAGAGTTAGATGATGCCTATATCTTTTATGTAATAGGTTTATTAAAATATTTGAAGCTACTATCCAGCAAAGAACTTTAATGACACATTCATTTCATTACAGTTCCCAAATTATTTTTGTGTCATACATTTTCATTCTCAAAGCTGAATTTGTATTAAACATTAAGACGTGTTGTTAGGAGATGGCTATAACTTAAATTATGGGAAGATAGGAATACAAGATTATATTAAGATCTCTTTCTAGATTACCATGAAAAATAGTTTCTTAGTAAAACATTTTAATATTTAAATTCAGGGGAAAGTTTCATGGTTTAGCCTGTAATCTTGCTGTATAAGCATGCAAACATGAGTTCAATCCAGAAGCCACATTGAAAGCCAATGCCAGGGACATGGAGACAGGTATATCCTTTGGACTCACTGTCAATCCGTAAAGTTTAATTGGTGACCCCAGGTCCCAGTGAGGACCCTGTCTCAAACAAGGTGGATGGCATCTAAGAAATAACACTCAGGGTTTACTTATGGTTTCTTCGTGCAACACCCCCCCCATGAACACTTGCACACAAACATAATTGTTGAAAGTCAGTGAAGACATTTCTTGAATAACTTATCTCAACTTTAAGTTCAAATCCATTATTCATGTGTATTTTGAAGGCATTTTCTACATTAAAGGTATCACAAATTACTCTTTTAAGTCATAGAAAATGAAATTAATTTATTAGGTTATTATTTATCATTCACATATTCATTATATACAGGTCATTTTCATTATAAATTACTGTTATGTTTTCTATTACATATGATTATAGTGCCTTGGAGATTTTTCTTTAGTTAACATGTTTACTTTATGTGGTTCTTAGTATCATTTTTATATTCTAAATGATTTAGACAAAGTTTGATATTTACATATATTTTATTAAATAATATTCAGTATTGGTCAATAAAGTAATCTTATTCCTTAAAAGTAAAAGAAAGAAGATAAATTAGGAACTGATTCAAGGGCTAGGAATCTAACATTTAAGAGCAAATGAATCATAATATACACTGAATGAATCAGAAAACATCAAGTAATAAAGTTATATATAATATTAATGTAAATAAGAAAATTCAAGAGTTGATTATTTGAAAAATATATCAGTTAAATATACAGTTACAAAGAAATAAAGAAAAGGTAAGTCCATCCCCCTTCCCAGGTTCGATTCTAGAAAAATGGAAGGAAATATATGAAAACTGGAAAAGGTTGGAAATACACATTTGACAATATCCTTGAATCCATTATGTTATGGGTGAATATGTACTATTAAAACAAAGACAGGAAAGAATAGAAAACTAAATGTAACAACAATCTTGGGAGAATATAACTATATGTATTTTTACAAATACAATTATATAGAGATGCTTCCAAATTGCTTCTTTAAGCCAAACAACTTTAATATCATAACCTATCAGGTATTGCACAGGTGAGAAAACTGAGCCTATACAAGCTTGGAGAATAAAGTAAGTACTTGAGATGTAAATTTCACTTCTACTAAAAGTGTTTGTGGGGAGAACTGATTTCATCTACTTGTGCCTTCAAAAAGCATTATCTTAAGAATGCAAAAGTGCAGTGAACCAAAATCTTATATATGCAAAATTTTAATAAGCATATGTATCATGCAAAATATACAATTTATGTTTGAACATATGAAAATGAAAGTATTAAGGCTTCATTTCTCTGTAATAGATTTATAGATGATTTAACATTTTTCTCATGCTTGAAATTTTTTATTCTTATTTATTTCTGCCAATATTATGAAAATATATAAATAAGAATCATATCTCCAATTATGGCCTCCATTTTATGGAAAACCTAGTCTAGTGTAGAGTTTGATTTTCAGGTTTTCAGATCAACACTAGTGATACCCAGAAGTTAGTTTTGTCTTGTTGCTCTTTCATGTTTTAGCTTTCTAATGAGTCCTCACTGCTAGGTAGGTCTTTGGAAAACTCATTTGCTACTTGTGTGGCTTAAGGTTTTCTCGAGAGAAAGGGTTAGTGAATGATGAAGAGGACATGCCAGTCACTGAAGGGTGTGGACACAAACACAGAAAAGGTCCCGATTACACAGTCCCTTGACTGTTAGGACCAATGGCTGTCTAGCTTCCACTTGTGAATGATTCACTGACAGGTCTATGATTTCACCCTCTTTTACAAACCCTCACCATTTCTTCTTAAGATGTTATTTACTTTCAATTTTCAGATATCACTTTAAAATTTAGATTAGCAGATATACATATGATGAATTTAAAAGAAATAAAAAATAACTGAATAAAACATTGTGAAAAGGGAAGGTTTTGTTGTTGCTTTGTTTTCTAGCCCTCTCTCTGAATTGTCGTATTTTGTCAGAGGCAGATCTTTCTGGTTTTCTGAACATGATTTCAAGAAAATCTATGTTCACACAGATGTAGACATAGACCTTCCTGGTATAATTAATATTATGTTATTCACTGTGTTTGACAAGTCTTTAAAAATTAACAATATGAATCAGAGGTTTCAAAATATTATATCATATCACAATTACTTTATTATTTTAATGTTATACATAACATTAAATGCATACATAATAATGTAATTACCATGTCTTTTAGGATGGAAATTTAGGAAATATGTGGTGGGTATGTGAAAAAGCATTCCATACCTACAGGAAAATAGTCCAAACTCATAGCAAGAGAAAATATTAATTGTTAAAATAGCAATGAATATGGGGCAGGTTAACACTATTGCTGGAAAAATAAATAGGAAAAAACTTTATAGAAGTTTTTAGCATAGCTAAAATTTTAAATGGACTTAGCTTTTGACCTATCAGTTCTTAAAATGTAGCTTAGAAATTAGTTGAAAGATATGCTGTTTTAGTCACTTTTCTGTTGCTGTGATAGAAACACTGACCCAAGCAATTTATAGAAGGAAGAGTTTATTTGAACTTACAGTTCCAGACGAATTACAGTCCATCATGGCAGGGAGGCATGGTGGCTAGAGGTGGCTGGAGCATGAGCAGCAGAAGCTAAGCTCTCACATCATCATGCAGGCATAGGAAGCAAGAGGGAGACTGCAGATCCAGCAAGGCTTAAGAACTCTCTAAGCCCATCCCCAGTGATGTGCTTCCTTCAGGATAGCCACACCTTCTAAAGCCTCCCAAAACAGTGCCATCATCTGGGGACAAAATGTCCAAATACTTGGAGCCTATGGGAGACAATTTCATTCAAACCATCACATATGCCCAAGGAAGTTTATTGATTGACAATACAAAATAAATTAGTTATGTTAAATTGCAATGAGAATTTATCATTTCTTTCCCATTTACTTAAAATCTGTCAGCTTCTAGGTATGTATCAAGGTAGCTAGCTTTGGGCTGTGTGAACTGGAGTGGAAATTCTCCAACTGCCTAGCTCAGAGACATATTGAACATAATATTTATGGGAAAAAAGAGAATATAAAGACACAAACTATGTACTCTCTTTTGTCACTGATGTGGCACCATAATGACTTGCTTGGCAGACTACATCTATTGGTGCAGTAGTGACACTGTTATCTGAGGGGCAATCAACAGCTCTCTGACTGGACTTAAAGCCCTCTCAATGGGAGTGAGCTCATGGGTGGCACTGTAAACTTAGCCAAATACACATGGCAGAAGACAACATAGATTCTAGGGAAAACTCTATCTCTTTCATATTTCTAGATAAATGAAATTTCTTTCTATATGCTAAATATCGAACCTTATATTTACAGATAACATGCTGAACACCACTTATCAAAGAAGCTTGTTTTGTTTTGTTTGCAACAGATGGAGCCTAGTGCAGAATTGCACAACTGGTCAGACACAGAAAATATACAAACAAGGGAATATACATCTGAGAGATGCCCAGGACTAGGTGACACATCTACAGTTGAACCTCTTCAACTAAGGCTCATGGAATATAGCAGAACAAGGGGTAGAGAGAAAACTAATTCATCTCTCAACTCTCACCAGTAAAATTTCTTTACACAACAGAGTGCAATGCATACAGAAGGCCACAACTGGCTAAGTTTTACAGAATAAGAGACTATAGTGTGTATATCCTTGGCTAGGACTCCTATATTGAACCTCACCTTCCCACGGCTCAGGACCACTTTGGAATAGGGTGTGGAAAGATTGTAAGAGCCAGGGCTGGTTCATGAACTAAGGGAAGCAGAGGCTTTCAGGCCACTGGAAGCTTGTACATGTGAACTTGTGGCAATGCTGGCATGGAGCATTGAACCCATGCCAACTCAATCAAACAAGGGCCCAGAAGGGAGGAGAGAAATGGGTAGCAGGTAGCACTAGACTGAGAAACATTGGAGACAGATTGCTACAGTGTGAGGAGAGTATGCATTACATATGATCTCTAGTTGGGCTGACTAGACTCCAGTGGATGAATTTGCAGTGAAGGACATCTGGGTAAAATTGCTTGACTGGATAGTTCTTAACATGTATGGTGGAATACATGAGGTCCAGTGGAGGGATAGGGGAGGCATAGATCGGGGAGGGGGTCTAAACTGGATTAAGAACTGTTGTATGAAATTACAAAAGCTCAATAAAAATATTAATTAAATAAAACCCCTCATCTCACCAATAGTTCATCCCAAACCCAAAGGTTCCTCATTCTTGGTGTGTAAGTCCTACTGGAAAATTACTGCCTTAACTTCAGAGGGTCACAATTTGCTCATTTCTAAAATGAAGTTTATATGACCATTAATTTTGTTTTTCCAATTCTAACATTCTTTGGTTTTGCCTTAAAAAAAAAAAAAAAAGAACACAAGTCCTGAAGGTTACTGGCAGTAGCCCACACTCTAAAAGCAGGATCTGGTCATTATATTTATTGTCTATTCAGAGCTTGGTTGCATTGAAACCTGTATCCTATGAAATGTAAGGCTTTGTGCTTTGAAATGTCCTTATCATTATTTTTAATTTTAAGGTGTTTGATGTACTCAAACTCCATGAAGAAAATAAATGAAAACATGATTATCTCAACACGTATTTTCACTTTCAAATTTTTAACTAAATGTTGAAATCTTTCTTTGATAAATCAACTACCATCCAAAGGAAGTGACAAAATTATCCAAATGTCACAGTTGATCTAAAATGCAGTTTTGGGGGGAAGAGAATGAATAATTTGGCCACATTATAGAGCAAATTGCCACATACTCGAAGACCACAGGGGGCTGAGGGGCTTGCTGGCACAGCTGGTTCTGTTTGATGTGTATCTCTGTGTTTCACTTTCATATGATTGTTTGCTGGACAAACTTAAAATAGATGACTGGGTTCAAACCTGCTCAAATTTAATTTTGCTGTGTCCCTGGGCAATCTGATTGTACTTTCACAGGCTCAGGCTTTGTGTTCCAAAATTTCAGGCAATTATTTATGTCATAACAAATCACTATTATGAATTATTCTATGTGATAGGCAGGACACAGTGTACGGAACACTATATTAGAATGAAATTCTCCCCACCACTCATGATAATCACAAAACAGCTCAAAACAGGAATTAAATTGGCAGCACATATCTAGAAAGAAGAGAGGATAAATTCTTATTGTCATTTTATCCCATTTCTTTTAAACGAACTCAGTTTGAAAACTAGGTAAAAAGAAAAGATTAAATGATGAAGCTTAGAATTACTATAATAATCCCATTTGTTTTCCCTGCTCATATTATTGATTGATAACACAAAACTCTATGTACTTTCAAACTCGAGAAGTTTCTGTTTAGTCATCGCAGGGAGGATTGCTGTAGCTTCATATTGCCTGCAGTCTGGGATCTGAAATCATTTGTCTTCAGGCATAGACACAGCGTATGTCATCCCAAAATGCTGTGCTGACTGTATAGTTGAGTCTTTGGGCAGGCACAGCTGGAAAACAGTAGGCAGAACCTGTGTGCGATAGTCAAATACACTTTGGGGTTATTTTTCACACATATGGCTATCATTACACTTAAATATGAATGACAATGGCAGCCCTAACCATGAGTCATATTTATGCTTTAGGGTAAAACCTGTTCTTCAGCTAACACATTCTCCTGGACTTATAACATTGGCATTTCCAGTTTTCTGTTCTTCCTCTCCACCCCTTCCTCTGTCTCTTGGTCAACATTGCTTCTTTTCTTTGACTCTTGGTACTGGTTCAGTAGTACTTCCTCAGTTCTTACTCTCCGTTCTCAATGCTGTGGACTCTATTCTGTAAACAAGATATTGCGTGCTACTGAATTGTTATAAATTGTCTTAATCAAATGTTATATTAGAATCTGTTACCCATTTTCCTCACATTTTATGTAGATACAGATGCACACATATGCTCTTGTGTGCATGTTTGTGCATGAATGTATATATGTTTGTTTCTATGTGTTATATAGGACTGTCATCCAACAGACAGAAGCCATCTTCCTGAGCCCAGCTGTGCTCACTTGCCTAAGATTATTATAACTGGGCTTTTTGATTGTTAATGCCCCCTACCCCCATACTTGCATGGAAGAAGGGGCAGGGAGAGTCATAGAACCTGCACCCAAGAGTACAGTCACACCTCCCAACCAACCCATAATGAGGAATTTGGTTCTCATTGCACATGACTCACAGGAAGGACTAGGGTATACAGGCTGGGGAAGACTAGGGGAGGATCTCTCTTATCATTGTCTGGGGCTATGGGGAAGTCATCATTCATGCTTGGGCAAAGACTTTCTAAAGGTTTGTCATTTAGCCCAAGGGAGAAGGGTGGTGGTTTAAACTCTCCCCAAAGGAATTTTAGAAACACTTGGAATAGCCTGGAGGGTACAAAAAATTGATGAGTTCATGAAGAGCAATGATGTTATTCCTGATATGGGGAAGGTGACCAATAAGTGAAGCCAAAGTGGGTGAGGGTAGGGGGTTGGGAGAGGAAATTTTGACGTTGTGGGCTATTCTTATAGAGCTGGTGGGGGAGAAGCAGTAGCATGGGGAATGTAGGGAATCTGATGTGTAACTAAGGAGAGGCCATCTAGGAGAGCAATGTTGGTGGGAGAAATCCTGGGATGGACATCTTCTTCCAGGTGGTATGGAGTGGCATGCCTTCTTGATCTGTGGGGCACACCATGGGAGTATGGAGATACTTTGAGAACAACTGATGGTCTAGAGCAGACATTACTAGCCTTGGCTTAGTGTGCCAGGAAACAGCAGTATTACCAACAGCTGCAGGGGTACCTGGCCCAGGCAGAATTAGCATCCCAGGGGGAGACTGAAGGAATAAGAGAGAAACTGGAATGAGAAAGTGATGTGAGGATGGCCTCTTCAGTATTGACCTATGACCTAGCCAGTAAATTGGATATGAGAGTGACGAAGGTGTTAGCCTGTGATATTTTATGACTAGGAGACCAAAGAGGGAAGAGACCCAGAATACATTGGTAATACAAGGTCCATCCTGGGAACCCCCAGACCTGGAACTTGTGGGAGAAGTCAGGTAGCAACCAAAAAGTGAAAGAAGATGTGCCTAAAGTCTGACATTTAATACAAAGAAAGGAGATCATCGAAATAGAGGTGACAGAAGACACCCTTAAGGTCCAATGGATCCAGCATGCTGATAGAGGTCTTAACAATGGTTCAGTGTGGTAATCAGAGAATATCAGCACTGGAGCTCTTGGAACTAGGGAAGACTTTCAAACAAGCAATGAAGGAGCCCCTCACCACCTGACTTGTGAGGCTGTGAGACATGGGGTTAGGGGGCAGGCAGATAGAATTAACTTAAGTCCTGCAGAAGTGGATTAGTTAAGCAATATAACTTCTCACCCCTCTTTGTGATACAGGCTGTGTGGTGGTTTGAATAAAAATGACCCCCATAGGGTCCAAGTATTTGGACATTTTTGTCCCCAGATGCTGGATGGTGCTGTTTTGGGAGGTTTTAGAAGGTGTGGCTATCCTGGAGGAAGCATGTCACTGGGGGATGGGCTTAGAGAGTTCTTAAGCTTTGCAGGATCTCCAGTTGCACTCTTACTTCCTGTACCTGCATAATGATGTGAGAGCTTAGCTTCTGCTGCTCCTGCTCCAGCCACCTCCAGCCATCATGCCTATTTGCCATGATGGACTGCAATTCCCCTGGAACTGTAAGCTCAAATAAAATCGTCCTTCTGTCTATAAATTCCTTTGGTCAGTGTTTCTATCATAGCAACAGAAAAGTGACTAATACAGTAATTGGTACCAGAGAGTGGGCTGTTGGCTCTGTAGAACCTGACCATGTGGGGGTATTTTGTCTTTTTTGTTTGTTTTTTACTTTGTTTTTGGTCTTTTTGAGACAAGGTCTCCCTGTAGCCTCAGCTGGCCTGGGTTAACTAATGGAGACCAGGCTGGCCTCTGCCTCCTAAGTGCTGGGATTAAAGGTGTGAGCCACCACGCCCTGTTTTTCTTTTCTTTCTTTCTTTCTTTTTTTTTTTTTTTTTGTCATGTGGGGTTTTGAAGAAATGTACAAGACTTTGGAAGGTTGGGCTAGAAAAGCAGTGGATTGCTGTAAGTGGAGCTTAACAGGCCATTCTAGTAGGCACCTGGGAAAAAGTAGTGCTGAGAACAATGTAGTTCCAGAGGGAAATAAGGACTTAAGCACCACTTGGGATATTTTAGCAAAGAGCCTGGCTGGAGTCTGCCTTCAGCCAAAAAAGCTCACCTGAGGCTAGGATGAAAAGCAATGGACTAATTTCTCTGGCAGAAGAAATTTCAAGACAGCCTAATGTATAAATGGTGGTGTGGTTATTAATGGTGAATATTATGCAGATTTACAGTAAAAAGTGAAAATGGGGCAGGAAGACATACAGAATATACAGGATGGATTGAAAAAGAGCACTAGGAAGATTAATGTTGGAGGCCTGGCATGTGATGGAGAGCATCCCATTGATAAGGAGATTAAAGTGATTAAGGAGATTAAAGTGATTAAGGAGGCAGAGCCTAGAGATTTGGACTTAAACAATGGAGAGAATGCCTCCAGGGCAAGACCACATCCAGTTAAGCCTCCAACTTGTGAAAGGAAAATGCTGCAGAAGCCACTGAAGAGAAAAGCTTCTAAAATGGATAAAGCAGGCTGGGGTCCATCCCGAACTTGCAGTCAAACTTGGCAGTGTTGTTCACCTGGTGCTGGCTTTAGAGGCATGAAAGATGCAAGTGTGAAGGGGTCATCAATTCTTCCTCAGAGAGCCTTGGAGTCCAGGCAGCATGCAGCAGGGATCCTCCTGCATAGAGAAGGCCCTGATTGGCCATTGTGTGAAGCTGTGAAGGTGAAGCCTCATTGGCAATGGAGACCCTCAAGAAGACGTTCATGATGCCAGAGCTGTGAGGCATCTGCCAAGAAGACCTGCATACAAGGAGTAGTACCAGCTCAAGAGAGAGATGTGTGTTGCGTGCAGCAAAGCTGGAGAGGCTGAGCCATCTAAGTCCTTTGGAAGTCAAGTCCCAGAAGTCAAACATTTGGAACTACTGGGTTTGGTGTTTGTCCTGCTGGTTTTTAGTCTTGTTTTGGTCTGGTATTTCCTTACTATGCTTCCATTCCTCCCTTTTGGAATGGTAATGTATATTTGGTTCCACTGTATGTTGGGAATATGTAATTTGTCTTTTGATTTTATAGAGGCTTACAGTTAAGATATTTACCTGAGTCTCAGAATAGACTTTGGACTGTGGACTTTTGAATAGTATTGAGACTGATAATGACAATGGGGACTTTTAAAGTTGGACTAAATGCATTCTGCATTTTATATGGTCATGAGCTTATGCGGGCCAGGGGGTGGAATGTAGTTTGAATGAAAATGTCCCCCATAGGTTCCAAGTATTTGAACATTTCATCCTCAGATGATGGTGATGTTTTGGGAGGTTTTAGGTGTGGCTATCCTGGAGGAAGCATGTCACTGGGGGATGGGCTTAGGGAGTTCTTAAGCCTTGTCAGATCTCTAGTTGCACTCTTGCTTCCTATGCCTGCATGATGATGTGAGAACTTAGCTTCTGCTACTCCTGCTCCAGTCACTTCCAGCCACCATGCCTCCCTGCCATGATGGACTGTAATTCCTCTGGAATTGTAAGTTCAAATAAACCCTTCCTTCTATAAATTTAGTGTTTCTATCACAGCAACAGAAAAGTAACTAATACAGGCTACATAATGTGAGGAAGTACAGGGGGAATCAGTACCTGATAGGATGGCTTGTACAAGCCATTAGGGGCACTTACTTGGTCATCACCAGTGGAGGTTCCCATGGATATCAGGGGTTGGAGGGTGATAGAGGAGGCAGAAGCAATATTGGGAAGTAGGTATACAGAAAGCAATGTATGATGGCTTTTCTGAGTCCCTTAAGAAGGCAGGATCTTTATGAAGTAGGAAAGGCTTCCACAGATCTAAATGACTTAAACCTACATGTAAAATATGTCTGTAAAATGATAGAACAATGTAGAGAAGAAAAATGAAAAGCAGAAGGAGAGATCTGTTCATATTACCCAAAGGCAAATGTGGCCAGATTTGTGTGAAGATGGAGATCCTAAGGAAAAAAAAAATGACAAAAAGCCAAATTCTGTGTTAAAGAGTTTCTGGAAGACTCTAGAGCCTGAGGAGCATCTCACAGAAGGCAAACATAATAAAACAATAATACACCCCCAAGGAATTTTAGCAACATATGTATTTACTTGTAGAAGAAAGAAACTAAAATGTCTACCTAAATGAGATCTTCCCTTACATTGGTACCTAGTATGAAAGAAATATAAAAATTTGCAGCCACAAACAAAATATTTAACTACTCCTGGGGAGAGTTTCAAATTCATGTCTCTTTTGTTAAACACTCCATATGATTATTTATTCAACAGATAGCTTCTTGTGTATTAGTTCAGAAAAACAGATCATGGACAATATGGTTATTACCATGAAGAAAACCAAAATATGAACAGAGCATATGCTTTAATGTAATATCAGACAAGATGGCTAATAGTCCAGTGCTTAATGAAATGTAATTGTAGGTCACTCTGACAAAGATACCACAATTAACTAAGTGCAGTTTGTGTGTAAAGTGGCAGAAAGAAGTAATAAATACCAGTTACGATTATATAAACAATTGGAGTAAAGGCAATTTTAACAGTCATGAATACAAAATTATTTTCATGTGAATAAAGACAATTTTAACAGTCATGAATAAACTTCATTATTTTCATGTAGATTTTTGACTGTTAACCAGAATTTTCTTATATGTATTTTGCTGGAGAGATGGCTCAGTGGTTAAGAGTACTTACATTTTTATGTACATAAATGTCTTACCTTCAACTTGATATTCCAGGGCTATCAGAAGGTGTTCAGAGTCAGAGATTTTACCCTACTTGGAAATTAATAGCTGTTCTCTATGTTCTGGAAGAAGTTCTGAGCTGCTAGGGTAGTAGAGAAAGATAGTACAGAAACAGCATGGTCATGAGTGGAAGCATTGTATCCCAATGTTCTTGAAACTACAGTCCCTAGAAGGTGATGAGAGCAAAGTGTTATGTGCTCATTGCATTGAAGGCATTTTAGGGAAGAAATTAGGAATCCAAGATCTTATAGAAAGGGCTCCCATAAAGCCCATTTATCCTCCCGTCAGGATGAAAACACTGACTTTTTCCCTCTGGAGTGAAAATCTGCTCCAGGAAAAGGGAACATCTCATTCTTTACTGCCCTAGAATGTAGTAAACGCTATCTTTGAAGCATTCTTGAAAACACAGTACAAAAAGAAATTAGCTGTTAGAATCTCCAAAGGCATTCAGAAAATAAAAGAAAAAGAAATAGGATACTCATGAAGAATTATCACCCCAAATCAATGTGGAAGTCTCTAGATATTGAATTGGAAAAAGAAGTTCACGAGAAGAATGAACATTACTCAAACAGAAAAAAATGGGGCTTGTGCCTTCCTCTGGAGAGAGGGTTAGGAGCTAATGAGTCATACAAAGAGATTGCTTCTACAAATTTCTTCGAATGATAGGTATATTTCAGAGATACAGGTATATGAAACAGGGTCCTTTTCTCTTTCATCTTTATTGAATGTGATGCTACTTTTCTCTGAAAGTCCTTCTGTATGGCCTGAGGTTAGGTGAACCACAAGAGGAGTAATTTGCATGCAGTTTGGAAGGTGGTAGTGAAGCAGCAGGCACCAGATGGATACCATGATAGGTTTCCCATGGTTTTGTGGATCTGCTAGCTTGTTCTGTTGGTATGTATTATCAGCATATTAACAGGTCATTTAGATTTTACTCAATCTTCCACTTTGATCCTTTCAATTTCTGGACTATAGACCATTGGTTGCCAGGTTCACCCGTGGTTCACTTATGCCACGTTGTAAACTGCAAATGTGAGTCATAGTGCATCCTCATGAGTCCCTGATTTGTTCATTCTATGGAGTGTAACATCCACTCCCAAGGGATGGTTCTGTTTCCCAGTGGTAACTGCATAACTGCAGGTATCACACAATCCTAGCACAGTCTTCTTGTTCATCAGTTCATGTAATACTGAGTATCTAACATTAATAAATTTCTTGTTCCATATCTCTTATTGTGGTCTGTTTCTCTGACCATGCCTAGTTAATGTATTACCCAAATTTACTTTAAGCAAAATTCCTAAATTAATCTTTATGGTAATATTTTTCTTAATATGGACCACTAATTTGGTTCACTGTAACATTTGTAGACTTCTATTCCTAAATATTTATAAATAAATGATAATATTTGTAACTTATAAACTGAAAATATTAAGCATATTCTGAAATAGTTTTGTTTTCTATTGTTCTAAACATGAAAATATTTTTTATTTAAAATATCATTTATTTATTTATGTATTTATTTAGTGTGTGTGTGTGTGTGTGTGTGTACTTGACATGTTAACATGCCTTGGTGTGTATGTGGGGATTAGAGAACAATTTGAAGGAACAGTTCTCTTCTTCCACTTTGTGGGCCCCAGGGATTAAACATAAGTTCTTAGGTTTGGTTGTACATGCCTTTACCTGCTGAGTCATCTCACTGGTGTACAAATATTACTTCTCTTAACTAAATGGGGTCATACTTAATAATAACTAACACAAATATAAATACATAATTGCTTGTTGTGGATTTATCTGTATGGAAGCACTGCAAAGGTCTTATGTGTGTAATGATCAGAAAAAAACAGGGTAGAAACAAATAGGAATTATAAAATAAAAACTGAAGCAATAAGGTAATGAAAAAATAAATTATGTTTATCCAAATCTAGAGCTGAGTATTTTCACTCTTAGAAAAATTTCACTGAATGTTTGGAGATAAGCAATTTTATTAATCCTTACATACAATATGTGCCTGTAGATTCTTTGGTAATGTTCAGGAACCTCAGGTTCTTCAAACTAGACACCACTTCATTAATGCCTGTGCTCTCTTTACTTTTCTATGGTACAATCCTTCTTTCATTCTAATAAAAGTCAGCTTACACTAGTATCAATAACATTCTTTATTCTGTTCAACTAATGACCACTTTGTGCTCTACAAATTTCTTCTGCTTCAAGTCAATAATACAACACCACATACACACACACACACACACACACACACACACACAGAGTCCCATTCAGGGGAATTGAAGGGTTTTGGTGAACAGTATTAGCAAGGTGATAATTCTTTTGGCTTTTAAAAAAATAGATGATGGTTAACCTGTTCTTTCTATAGAGTAATATTTTACTTTGTGGAGCTCTTCAAAATAAAATTGTACCAAATAAAATCAAGCATTCTATAGTTCACCTATTTAGCCCACAAAAGATTCCTATTTATTATAATCAGGATGAAACATTTTGTTACTAAGTTTCAAAGATTTAGGTCATAGTAGAGCTAGGCTAGCTAAATCAATAAAACACAGAAGTAAGACAGTTTCCTTCCATTCCTACACAAATCAATGTACTAAAAAGAAAATAGCCATACCCCTGAAGATTTAAAGGTGGTAGTAACAAGAAGTAGATGGATGGAGAGAACAAGAAAAAAAATAGAGATACACAGACACAAGCAGCAAGAATATTAAATTGTCTTTATTTATTCATATATGTAAAATGTTTCATTCACCCTAAGCACCATCATGGGTTGAGGCTACTAATCAAAATAAAATTCATGCAAATATATGTACATGATTTGCAGATGAGCCATGGCCTCCAGGTTTCTGGAAAGTTGCCAGTATTGTCCTTCATACAGCAAACTTTATGCTTTTCCCAAGCTTTAAAATTGTCTTTTCTTTGTTAGAGATGCAGAGGTCACAGCGATGTAGGGCAGAGAGGAGACAGGAAGGCTCCTTACCCAGCCTCAGCTTTCCTGAGAGGTGTGCACTCAAGTTTTCTCTGTTTTACATGAAAGCACTGCCCTCTGGATGCCTAAATCTTCAGACCTAAAAAGGGTCAATTCAATACAAAACTCCCTTGAAACAATATAATATGGCAACGATTATAGGTGGGTTTTAAAATCATGTCTGTTGAGAAAATATGATTGCAGATTTTCTAAATATAAAATCAATCATATCATTTAAAATGTGTCTCATGAAATGTCCTCCAGGATACCAGTTAGAACCAGTTATCTTTCTTTTGTTCTAATGAAGAACAGATATACCACATGGGTGCAATTAGCCTGAACCCATGGTGCTGTGAGAAGCCACACCAGCCACATGGAGTGGCCACATGAAAGAGTTCCAAGTCTCCAGTCATTTGAGGAAAGCCTTATTTGTCCTTTTAGCCCCAGGCCAGTCAGCCTGGCTTTCATGCTCAATGCTGCTAAATGAATGACCACAGGCAGAGTGTAGAGACACCCAACTCAACCTAACAAAGCCCAGACAGCCAAGAAATAATAAACCTCAGTTATCTGAAGCCAGTAAATTTTAAATGAATCATTACATACCAATAGATAACTGAAACAGGAATGAAGAAAAATGGCCAGGGCTCCACGCACCATCATGGTAAACTATGTGTTGAGGACTACACTGAACTTATCTTGGACTGTGAGAACAGAAGAGAAATAGCCTGCATAAAGGTACCAGTGTAACCACAAACACATGATATTTTGATAACTGCAAGTCATTGGTATTGTTGAACCACTGTGCTGTTTTTTTCAGTTATACTTATGGCTTTTCATGTATACAAGAGTCCATTTTAGGTTCTGGGAATTTGGCAGAACATACATTTTTATCCAATTTTGATGAGATTATAGTCAAGTGGGAGTGATGTATCAAATAATAATGAAAGCAATCTTCTAGTAACATATATGCACAGAGAATTTGTGTGCATGTGTGTATGTACATTTGTGTGTGATGATGGTATGTGTTTATGTGTGGCGGTGATGATGATGATGGTTAGATTTTTGGAAAATAAAAGGAAAGATAGAGGAGAAGGAGACAAGAAACCAGAGCCAGACCTTCAACAGGCAAGGAGTATATCTTCCTTTATTCAAAGAAGATACAGTGAGAGGTAGAGGGTCTTGGCAGGAACCAAGTATCTACAACTAGACCAAGAAAACAGGGTTTTTATACCAGGATTGTGGGACACAGCTGCACTTAGTGGGGAGTCGAGTTAGTGCCTGAGCTTAAAGGTCTCCTTCTCAAGATTATTTACCCAAGAACTGGCAGGAATGTTATCTATGGCCTTAGAGGAGACAGGTGGGCTCCACAAACATTTCCTCTCAGGCTTGGGAGTGACCAATTGATAAGGGATGAGCAGAACCTGGTCTTTAATCTATAGCTGTTAGGTCACTGGGGAAACTTTGTACTTTTACAATTTAGAGACTTTTGGCCACTCTGATGGTTTTTTGCCTTTATGGCTTCCTGTAATGAAGCTCATGGTTTTTCTGAGGTTCACATATTCTATCGATGATGATGATGATGATGAAGATGATTTGTGTGTGTGTGTGTATATGTGCGTGAATTTATTTTAATAGGATGGTCACAAAGTTGCTATTGTAAGGTGGCATTTAACCCACATGAGGTATGAAAAAGAACTAGCCTGTTTAAGAGTAGGAAAAAGAAAAAATATAGACACGAGTGGCAAGCAGAAAGGCTCTCAAGCAGAATAATTTGCAATACTGAAAGAAAGGAGCAAATGTTGGCAATGTATGAGCAGAGTAGTCAGAGAATAGTGGTGGTGTGAGCTGAAAGGGAAGGAGAGGCATGTTCATACTGTGTCTTTTAGCACATAGGAAGTGTCTTTTATTCTAATAGGTTTTAGAATAAATATGAAGGTGCACTGGTGCTTGAGAGATGGCTCAGTGGTTAAGAGCACTGGCTACTCTTGCATAGGACATGGATTTGGTTCCCAACATCCATATGATGGCTAATAACTATCCATAACTCCAGTTCCAGTGGGTCTGACATCTTATTTTGTCCTCTGTGGGTACTGCACACAAGTGGTGCTTTTATATAATTGGAGGAAAAACATTCATGCACATAAAAATAAAAAAATAAGTTTTTAAAAGTATGATAATGGGACTGGAGAGATGGCTCAGTGGTTAAGAGCACTGGCTGCTCTTGCAGAGGACCTGGTTTTGGATTCCCAGCACCCACATGGCCGTTAAAAAACATTTGTCACTTCAGTTCCAGGGGATCCAATGCCACCTTCTGACCTTCATGGGAACTGCACAACATGGGTGCACTTACATACATGCAGGCAATAAACTCAAACACATAAGAATAATAAAATATGGGGCTGGAGAGATGGCTCAGCAGTTAAGAACACTGTTCTTGCAGAAGACTCAGATTCAAATCCAAGCACCCATATGGCAGCTAACAACTGCCCATAACTCTAGTTCCAGGGGATCTGACATCCTCTTCTGTCCTCCACGGGTATAGCATGACATGAGTGTACTTACCTACATGCAGGCATAACACTCATACACATAAAATAAAAATAATAAATAAAATATTTAAAAAATAATAAAAGTATGATGGTACATTGATTTTTATATTTGTTGTAGCCAATTGCATATCCAGTAATTTAAAATAATACATATTTATTATCTTACATGTCTTGAAGTCTGACATGATCTCTGTGGGTTATTTCAAGGTAACAAAAGGGCTGAAACTCTTTCTGAAGATTATTGAGGGAAAATCTATTACCTTTCTCAGTTTTCAAAACTATTGACAGCCCTTAGTTTATGATCATTTCCTTCACCTTCCAAACCTGCAACATCCCTTGATGAAAAGTCTCTAACTCTTGTTCCCATTTGTACACTGCACACCCAGATAACTGAGGACAGTTTCCTAATTTCAAGGTCACATGATCAGCAATCAACTGTATCTGTAACCTATATGATGGTTAATATAGATTGCCAATCTTGCAGGATCTAGAATCACATACGATATATCTGTGAGGGACTTTCTATATTGGGTCAATTGAAGTAGGAAGACCCACTCTAAATGCAGATGGCACCACTCCATGAGTTAAAAAGGAGGAAAAGGATCTGAATGTCATCACTCATCTCATTGTACTTCCTGACTGTGGATACAAAGTGACCAGCTGCCTCACATTCCTGCTGACATGCCTTCTCTGCTATGACTGAGAATACCTTCAAACTGTAAGCCAAAATAAACCCTTTCTTCTTTCAATGGCTTTTGTCAAGTATTTTGTCACAGCAATGACAAATAAAATTTTTCTTTGCCTTACAATATCACATATCATAGGTTCTAGAGATTAGATGCAGATGTACTGGGGGTAGAAGTATTTTGCCTGCAGTAAGGTGGAAAGACTGGCACATTCCAGTTGTCATGGAAGACAAGGTATAAATGTCATATTATGCTGATCTTTCTAAAGTTGAAATTGTAACGTTTATGTTTATATATGAAAGCACAACTGCAATGAGAGTTTAGCATTTAAATAGCGTGAATTATTTTACATACTGAAAGTCAGGAATTCTCATAGATCAGGTTGGAGAGATGGCGCAGTAAAGACACATGATGCTTAATCACAAGGATTGGAATTACAGGGGACACCAGGTGACACATGTACCTATAGACACACAGAGGAGCATACACATAGACATATGCACATCTATACATAAATAAAATAAAATCTTTAGAAATCCCAAAATTCTCACAGATCATTTTGATTATTGAGTCCAGATTTTTAAAAAATATTTTATGTTATTTTTATTTTATGTGTATGTGTGTATTACCTGCATGTTGGTAAGCACACCGGGCCGTGCAATGCCCATGGAGGACAGAAGAGGCTGTCAGATCCCCTGGAACTGGAATTACAGATAGTTTTTAGCTTCCATGTGGGTGCTGGGTTTCGAACCCAGGTCTTTGGCAAGAACAGTCAGTGTTCTTACCTCCTGAGCCATCTCTTAACCCCTTGAGTCCAGATTTTTATGAAGAAATTATATAAGGCAATATAGGTTTGTGATAGAAGCACTATCATAATTATAGTTCTAGTTAGCTTTTGAGACTGTTTTGTTTTAAAAGGAAAATCATAAGTTAGTGAGTATCAGAATAACAAGATTTGCTCTTTTCATCTCTCTCATTTGGACTTTCAGTGAACAAGGATATTTGATGCAATATTTCACATTTTGCTAGGATTTTGTAGAGGATTTTTACATCTGTATGTAACAGGATTAATTTGGAAGAATTTTCTCTCTTTTGATTTTTTTAATAGTTTGAGCAGAATTGTTGAGAGTTAATCAAAAGTTTGGTAAAATCACCAGTGAAACTCTCCCCTCCTGGCTTCTTCTTTTTGGGAGACGTTAAGCAACAGATTCAATTTTGCTACTCTTTATTAGTCTGTTTAATTTTCTTAGCTCATGATTCAATATTGGTAGGTTATATACATGTGGATTTGCTCATTTCATCAAGTCTTTCCAAGTAATTAGCATCCGGTCATTAATAACAATCCCTAATGATCCTTAACATTTTTATGATAGCAGTTGTAATGTCTTTTTACATATGATTTTTAAAATCTATTTTGTTTATCTTCATAGAGTCAACTCTTTGTATCATGATACTTGTCAATTTTTAAATTTTTTTCTGTTTTTTTTAAGTTGAATTTTGCGAATTTCATACAACATGCTTTGATCAAATTCGGATTCCCTCTCCTGCCTACACCCCTGTAATAGTTGCCTCACTGGAGTTCATGCATATTAAGGCCTACCCAGTTAAGTTTGTGTTCCTAAATGTCCTTCAATGTGTGTCCATCCCCTGGAGCCTGGTCAACTTATCTAGTGTCACACCTTTGAAGAAAAATTACTCTTCTTCTCCTGGTAATTATTGATTGCCAGTAGTTCCTTAGCTAAGGTTGGGGCTTGTTACCCACTTAGTCACTTCTGTGATGAGTTTTTGACTGCTGAGCTTGCTTGGGTCTTGTGCACGCTGTTGCCATTGCTTTGAGTTCATATGCGTAACTTCCCAGCTGTCAGGAAAGCTGTTTACTTGTGGTCATCTACCACCTCTGATTCCTAAAATATTTTTGCTTTGTCTTCTACAGTGGTCCTGAGCTCTGGGTGGCAATTTTGGTATAGAAGGTTTGATATAGGAATCCTATCCAGGGACACACATTCTGCAGTCTCCTTTTGTCTGTACTTTGGCCAATTGTGGCTTTCTGGGTTAATCACCTTCTGCTTCATTAGGAAGCCTGTATTTGTTCTTGCTTTTCTGGTTCTTGAATTTTGTTGTTAGGTAGCTTATTTGAAATCTCCCATTTTTCAGTACCACTGAACAAACTTAGTCTTTCTCTCCCTGCTACTCTCTAAATCCTCTGGTAATCAACATTATGCTCTCTCTTACTAGGAGATCAGCATTTTGGAAGATTTTTACATATTAGTGGCATCAAACAATACTTGTCTTTCTATGTCTAACTTTTTCACTTACCATGATGCTTTATAGTTCTATTCATGCTGTTGCTAATAACAATATCTCATCTCTTCCTATTGCTAACTAATTTATCATTGCGTGTATGTACCACATTTTCTTATCTAATATGTTTATAAATATTCAGGCCAATTACTTATCTTGTCTATTGTGAATAACATAGCAGTTAACCTGGGAGTGAAGATGGTCTTTCCTAGATCACATGGTAGTTGTATTTTTTGTTTATTTGTTTTTTAAAGACAGAGTCTCCCTGTAGCCCCAGCTGGCCTGGAACTTACCATACAGACCAGACTGACCTCAGTTTCACAGAGATCTGCCTGCCTCTGCTTCTGGAATTAAAGGTCACCATGCCTGATGGTAGTTGTATTTTTAATGTTTTGAGGAACTTCTATGCTATTTTATTTAATGGTTAAGCTATTTGGTGATTTTTATTACCACTATTTTTAATTTTGTAGTTATTTTCTATGGATTGCTCTTTTTCTTCTTGATTTCTTTTTTATATTGTTTGGTTTTGGCATAGAACAATACTACTGATTTTTGAATGATGAGTATTTTTTAATTTTTTTTTTTGGTCTTTTTTTGAGACAGGGTCTCCCTGTAGCCCCAGCTGTCCTGGAACTCACTATGTAGACCAGGCTGGCCTTGAACGCACAGAGATCTGCCTGCCTCTGCCTCCCGAGTGCTGGGACTAAAGGCATGTGCCATTTTAACTTTTCTGAATTTATGTATTTCAAGTAAATTTATGGTGGAATATTGTGGTTTTCTGTATATGAGGTCATGTCTTCTTTAAATGGTGAAAAACGGACTCCTTTGTAAAATTTGAATACTATGATGGTTTGAATGAAAATGCCACCCATTGGCTCCAAGTATTTGGACATTTTGTCCCCAGATGATAGCACTGTTTTGGGAGGTTTTAGGAGGTGTGGCTATCCTGGAGGAAGCATGTCACTAAGGGTGGGTTTAGAGAATTCTTAAGCCTTGCCAGATCTCCAGTTGCTCTCTTGCTTCCTGTGCCTGCGTGATGACATGAGAGCTTAGCTTCTGCTGCTCTTGCCCCAGCCACCTCCAGCCATTGTCTCCCTGTCATGACAGACTGTAATTCCCCTGGAACCATAAGCTCAAATAAACTCTTCCTTCTATATATTGCTTGGGTCAATGTTTCTATCACAGCAGCAGAAAAGTGACTAATACACATACTAACTCTATCCTTTTCCTGATTTCCCTAGCTGGGAAGTTTGATATTCTATTGAATTAAGTGGTGAAAGGCTGAGTCCTTATTTAGTTATAGATCTTATGCTTTCAGCTTTTTCCCACATGCTACAATGTTACTGTTTAGATTATTCTCTGTAGATTACTCTGGGCATGTAAAGCATAATCTTTCCATGTCTCATGTATTCAGCATTTTTTAAAAATTGTATGGAGACATAGAGTTTCATTACATTAATTTTCTATGTGTACTAAGATATCTTTGTTGTTATTGTTGATGGGGTGTATCATGGAGTCCTGTGTATTTATTTGTGATCTGCATTTTTGATGTAAGCATTGGTTACTATAGACATTCCTCTTACTACTTTCACTATGTCCTCTAGGTTTTGATGTATTATTATCTATTTTTATTTGTTTCAAGAAGTTTAAATTTTTCCCATTTATGTCTTTACTTATTGGTTATTTAGTATTATTAGTAAATTATTAATAAACATGATGAAAACTTAATAAGCTCTCAGGTGATGGAATCATGCTGAGTTAGGGAATCTGTTATTTAGTTATGGAGGATAATTATCTTTTTAAGAGAAAGATTGAAGTAAATTAAATTCAGTAGAATTATCAGTCATCCACTTTTTATGATATAAAAGCTTTACTCATTTAATGATTTAAAAGTAAGTCTATGTAAGCTTAAATAAACATATATGATTAGACAGGAAAGTAAAGCTTTCAAGTTCAGCTTTATAATATTAGCTTATCAGCATAAGATGATGTATATAACTTGTTGAATTTTCCACTTTAATTAGAGAGATTATTTATTCATTAACTTAATTTAATACAAACCCAAAGCTTAAAGTTAATGATTTTGGAAACTGCATTTAAATTGGTCATACAGTACAACAAGATCAAAATTGATACCAAGTGTTCTTAGAGATTCAATCTTTCATAATTTTATTAAGATAAGGTCAGTGTAATGAATGAGCTTACATGATCTGCAGCATTGACTCTAGCTTACAAGTTCTTTTAAAGTCAATATTTGTAACTTAATTTAGTTAGATATCCATGTTTAGATTCTCATAACCTTAAAAATTTCTGGAAATATTTATAAACGATCTTTCTCATAAACACAGCATACAAATTAACAAACTCAAAGCAGACTAGCAATAATCAAATTATATCCAATCTTACCTAAAATATACTTGCTGTGCTAGACTGCAGAATTTTCTGGAGAGTCTTTCTCCTCTTCATGCATTTCCCTCTGCAGCTTCACTTGCCATGAGGTAGAATTATTTTCTCCACCTCTGGAATCTGAGATTGAACATGTGATTTGTTTGGATAAAGAAAAAATTTGAATGTAACACATGCAGATGTCGTAAAAAGTGTTGAGACTTGTTTTTTTCTTTCTGAACTTGGGAAATTTATAATCACTGAATGAGCCCACGTTAATCTGTTGCATGAAGAGATATAGTGTGGTGTCATCTTCACAACTAATTGTAACCCGCTGCCCTGTGTATGAAGGAAGCCACCTGAAAGCATTAACACACACCATACTACCAGAGAAGAATCAGCCAGAAGAGTAAAAAAAAATAACAAATGTACATTGATTAAATCAAAAGGTTTTTGTTTTTGTTGTTTTTTGTCTTTTGAAACAGGGTCTCTTTGTAGCCCCAGCTGGCCTGTAACTCATTATGTAGACCAGGCTGGCCTTGAACTCATAAAGATCCACCTGCTTCTGCCTCCTGAGTGCTGGGACTACAGGTATGCACCACCATGCCTCGCTAAATCTAATTTATATAGAAAATTTGGGGAATGGAGTAGTGCCATAACAAAATACGGCATTTGTAGTAAAATGCTGATATGTAGTACTGGTGGTGAATTCAGACTGTGGGACTGACAAGAACAGTAAAGAACTTTCTAGTGCAGGCTGGGAAAATGGCAGAGTTAGGCCATAGTGGAATATGTGGCAAAACATTAACCTGCAGAAATTTGAAAGGTGAGAAATGTACCTAGTGAACTTGTTGAACCCAGAAGATTTTATGGTGTGATGCAGAGTGAGCTAACCCAACTGTCCTTTTACCCATCATATATGATAAGGTATAGAAAAAGAGATAAACTAAAAATATGTTATTTTGTGAGCTAATAGATTTCAGAAGAAAGAGAAATTAGTCAAGAATTGCTGGGTTGAAAAAGTGAATTTCATTTTCCTAAGGTGCAAAAAATTCAAAAGCAATAAATGACCTTAAGAGAAAAATAAAACCAATGGTTTTTGCTATAATATCATTAATTTTTTTTTGCCAGTTGTGGCCATCTATGTGCATTGTACTCTGCTGTATGAGGAAGCTTCACTGGCGAGAGTGAAGTGGTATGTTAGTATTCTCTCTACCTCCTGTTCTGTGTGTTTCATGAGCCTTAGGTGTAGAGGTTCCACTATAGATCTGTCACTTAGGGCTAGGCATCTCTCCGACATATATTCTCTCTGTGTGGTCTGACATATATTCTTTCTGTGTGACCAGTTTTGGAACCGGTAATAGCCTCCATCTGTTGTAAAAAGAAGCTTCTTTGATGACTGGTGTATGTTATACTTGTCTGTAAATATAAGGATCCATATTTTAGAGAAGAGACTGAAGCATGCTGTCCCTGAAGAGGACTTCTATATTAAACATCACCCATGGCTCAGGGACCATTGGGGAAGAGAGGGCATAAGATTGTAAGAGCCATGGTTGGTGCATGAACATACGGAAACAATGGCTTTCAGGGCCCTGGGAAATTGCTCATATAAACTTGCAGAAATGGTGAAACTTGCACAAGACCCATGTTAACTCAATCAGACAAAAACCCAGCCTAGAACTGGGGAAATGGGCAATCTTAGCTGAGGAATGATTGGCAACAGATTACTGTGGGGTGAAAGGAAGTTAATATTCTTTAGGGAATGACTCTAGATAGACTGACTAGAGTCCAATGGATGAAATCGCACCAAGGGGTATCTGTATACAAATGCTTGACTGGATAGAAGTTAACATATATGATTGAATGCATGAAATATTGTGGGGGAGATTGTTGGGGGGGATGCTGATGGGGAGGGGTAAATTTGATTAAGATCTTTTATATGCAATGCACAAAACCTCAATAAAAATATTTTGTTTTTTTTAAAGAAAATGAAGTCCAACCAGATGTGGTGGCCCACACCTTTAATCCTAGCACTAGGGAAGCAGAAAAGGGCAGATCTCTGTGAAATCAAGCCCAGCCTGGTCTACATAGTGAGTTGCACATGCCAGCTGGGACTACAGAGACCCTGTCTCAAAAAATTTAAAAAAAAAGAAAGGAAAAGAAAAAGAAAAAATTAAGTCAGACAAATATCATAAAACATCACATTTTCTCTCATTCATGGATTCTGGATTTTATGTAGATAAGAAATAAACAGAGGAAATGAAAATAAGGGAAACTGTCTGGGCAAACAGATGGGACTAATGGGAGGGGAGGGAAAGCAGTATGGGGAGAGCATGGTCAAATTTCACCATCTACTCTAAAAGTATCCCTGTGAAAACCAGCACTATGTCCATGGACATCTACCAATAAGAAAGTAGAAATACTTCCAAGGATACTGGTTAAGAACAAAAGAAGCACAGCTACTGCCCCTTACTTTTCAAATTCTATATCTCTTCCTTGAGTGAATATGACAGTATGTTTATGGGAGGGGGTGAATTTTCTTTGTAACAAGCATTGCTGTACAGAAAATGATAGTATTGGTCAATCGTTCAAGTTGGACTGCATATAGATGGAGACAGAAAGTTAAAAAGCAAATCCAATTTCCATGTTAGACATTTTGATGCAATTCATGGAAAGAAAATAAATGAAGAGTCAATAAAAAAGGAGCATCAACACATTATAATTTAGATACTTGTACATATGTATATGTATATATATATATATATACAGAGAGAGAGAGAGAGAGAGAGAGAGAGAGAGATCATATAAAGAGGTGAATATGTGAGTGTGGAGCTCAGAAGAAATTTCAGAGCTTGGTGCGTAGTTTGGGATGAGTAAAAAGATTTATTTATGAATTCTTATTTTATGTGTATGCATGTCTTGCCAGCACATGTGTGTGTGTGTGTATGTGTCTGTCTGTCTTTCTGTCTGTGTGTCTGCATACATGCACCATGGACACAAGTGGAAGTCAGAAAACAATCTACTGAAGTCAATTTTCCCTTTCTACCATGTGGCTTCTAAATATTGAACTCATGTCATCAGGCTTAGAGACAAGCAATATTACCCAGTTAGCCAGATTGCTAACCCTACTTTTGTGTTTTTATTCCTCTGTTTTGTGGAAAGTGTCTGATACACTGAGGGTAACCATGCTTGGAAAAAGTGTTCTAAAATAATTAAAATGGAACACCCAGTATTAGTATTCCTAAACTGAAAAATCCCAAATCTGAGATGCTCCCAAATTAAAAGCGTTTGAGTTCTGAAATAATGCCACCAATGGAACATTTCATATCATGAAGCTGTTTCATGTGCAAAGTTATTGAAACTATTGCATAAAGGTATCATTAGCCTGTATCTAAGTTACATATGAAACCTATATATTAGTTTCATGGTAACATCAATTTAACAAAGCATTGTGCATAAATAACATCCAATATGTAATTGAATAGCAATCACAATAATTAATAATAAAAATTGAAACAAAGGAGATATGACTTATTTTCTGTAAAAATAGCATTATAATTGTTGAGTGCCTAATTTTTCTGTTATATGCTTAATTATTTATATGATTTTTTCTCACTTAAACATTATACTTGTCATATAACACTATTATTATTAAAGGTAAAAAACACGATAGATGAAAATTGAAGTGATCTGACTAATGTCATTCAGGTAGAGAATCTGAGAGATGTTTACTGCTTGAAGCTGTTCTGACTCCAGAGGGAGATCCTCTCAGAGGAAGAGTCCCCTCAGCACCCAGAACACAGTTTAGATGGAATACAAGCCATTCCTCTCCTATTTAGCTCAGCAGCTAAAGGCAGTAGAGATTAACTTCCTTTCTTTACTTTTCCACTGAAGCACTCTATATTGACTTCCAAGCCTATATTCTCCTGGAAATGATAAACTCACACTCAGTATTGTTTAACTATTTGATTGATTTTTTTATCAAAATTATTTCTCATATGAAAAAATATGTTAGTGAGTATGGATTAACCTAAAAGTGGATTTTTGAAAACAGTGGAAACACAGAAATTACCTCAGACATAATATCATCTAATACTTTCATTTTATAGATGAGGTTGTTGGGCCCACACCCAGAAATCTGGGTGATGATGGCACCAAAACAGAAATCACATCTTCAGCCTGTGTGTCTTGGATGCCCCTTCAGTTTGCAATCTGGGTGGTCCTGACATCTTCTCAGGGATCCAGAAGGTAACACTCTTCCCACAGCAATATCAAATCATTTGCATGTCTTACTCTCATGAATTGCAGTTGACTTTTCTAGAGCCTACATTGCACATGGCTTTACTGCAGACTGAAATGAAACCAGAATGTAGCCAGACAACATAGCTGAGTAATGCAGAAGCTTAAACACATGTAAATGCCAATCTTCTTGCTAATATTCTCTTTTATTTTTGGAAAATGACATACTTTTCTTAAAAATCTATTGTATGTATTAACATACAAAATGTTTATTGGTTCTTTCAGCAAAATTTTCTTGGATTTTATTTCTAATACGGTGCTAGTAGATCTAATGCACACAATTTAATTTTTTAAAGACTTTCTTATTATTTTAAATTACGCACATGTGTGAGTGTGTGTGCATGTGTGCATGCACGCACATGCACACATGCATGCCTGCTTGAGTACAAGTGCCCATGGAGGCTTAGAGGCATCAGATCCCCTGAAACTGGAGTTACAGAAATTGTTAGCCACCTTATATGGGTGTTGGGAACTGAACTCAGGTCCTCTGGACTAGAAGTGCATGTCCTAAACCACTGAGCCATCTCAAAGCTCCATAACTCACATGACATTTGAAAAATATTTTATTTATTATTTTTATCTATATGAGTGTATTGCCTGCATGTAGGTAAATGCATCCATGTCGTGCAATGCCTGCGGAGGACAGAAGAGGCTGTCAGATCCCCTGGTACTGGAGTTACAGACAGTTGTTAGCTGCCATGTGGGTGCTGGGATTTGAACCTGGGTTTTCTGCAAGAACAACCAGTGTTCTTAACTGATGAGCCATCTCTCCAGCCCCAACTCACATAATTTTTAAAAATTATTTATTTTTACTTTCTGTGCATGAATGTTTTGCCTATACGTATGTAAGCACACCACACATGTGCAGTTACCTACAGAAACCAGAAGGGGGTGTTGGATCCCCTGGATCTGGAGTTATGAAAGTTGGGTGCTGAGTACCTAACCAGGGTCCTTTGCTGCAAAAGCAGTCAGTTCTCTTAACAACCGAGCCATCTCTCCAACTCCCCTTTAACTAACTAAAAGAGTGGTAAAGTTAAAAAAAAAAAAAATGTGATAACTACTGAGTTGAATATTTTCCTTAAAATATTGTACAGCTGTGCATATTAGAAAAACAGTATCAGTGTTAATCTAATAATCATTGCACTTTTGTGTCTCAGATATTTTCAGATTTTCTTTAATATTTCGTGTTTGTGACAGAGCCTCTTATTGTAACTTATCTATCCCCAAATTCCATATTTCTTTATAAATTATTCTTGTGTTGTACAACAATGTTTCCTTTTTATTTTCTTTGTAGAATATTTCAGCCTAGAAGACAATTTTACAATCTATGATGGCTTGCCATCTTTATTATTAATTTAAATTGTATTTCTCAAAGTTAAAGAATCAAATTGTTTCAGGGAAATTACTCACTTTCCCTTGGTATTATGGCGCACTTGAAATATATGCTAATATTGCAGAGAGAATCATTATCGGGTTTCTTTATATAGCACTGAAAGGAAAAACAATTAAAATGGCTTCTAAGTATCAATAATTTATGAGGGAGACGTCTATCCCTACTAGTCTACATCTTAAAAATTTCAAGTGAGGCAGGGGGAGCTCACTGAATCTTTCCCAGAAGAGCATCTTGGTTCAAGGGAGTTCAAACTGTCCTTGAACAGTTTACATTTGCCTATTTTCTTCGACTGTCTTCTCTCTCAATTTAAAGCTAGAAATGAGACTTTCCCAGGAAGTCATTTGTCAATCAAACGCTGCACCTTTCTGATTAGCTAACATAGCACCTAGCTTGTTTCCACACAGAAAGGTCCAGCAGACAGCGTTTCCGATGTTCAGCTCCACCTACATTTCAGATATTTTATCCCTCCTGCTCTGCTTCTGAAATCTCCCACCCACGTGAGCCCTGGGGTTTCCTAAATGATTTCCAGGTCTGCTGCCATATCCGATTTTTAATAGGAAGCTCTAAAGTGAACTATAATTTGAAAGTACGTAATCAAGGGCACTGTGGGAGTCGCAGCTTTGGGCAATATGTTCCGTCGGGTAGACGAAAGCTCTGGCAAACAGCAGACCCCATCCTTTCACCAGCTGTGCCTCCAGCTTGTTCTAAAAATTCCAGTGAAGTCACTTCTAGCCGCCATTGTCTATTCCTTGACTGATGGAATCTACAGAAGTCTGACCTGTCGGACTTCTTAACACTGATCATGTGAGGATTAGTGAGATGAAGGCTGGAGGGATAAGGTCCCTGTGGGGAAAGGCACTCTGAAAAGAAAGGTATTAGAGAACAGCTCTGGTTATGGCTTTCAAGAACCCAGATTCCCCAGTCTCATGTTGTATGCATGTTTCCTGGGAATTAGGTCATTATTACCTTTTCTCTTTGTAAAGAAAACAATATCAAAAAAGAGTCTCCATTTCAAATTGAACAAAGAAAGCAGGCTTTTCTTTTGTTTCTTGTACAATACGTATAATGTACATTTTTTTGAATGAGCATATTGCATTATAGCACAAATTGGCTGATTTATCCTCAAATACACTCCCATCTGCTGACTGGACCTCAATGGAACATGTGCAACTGCACATTGCTTAATTGCCCAGCTCTGCCAGCAGCATAAATATCTATTTACAACTATCTCTTTATATGCTTGTACCTACATAGAAGCATGTATTGACCTCTTTTTTTCTGAGTTCTCACACTGCAAATCAAAAATCAGGAGCCTATCAGCGCATTTTAACAGTAATAACCTCCCTCAGGGTTCCTGTTTAAAATCATGCCCACAGGCACAGACTAAAGGGGTTTGCCGGCCCTGGTTTTACCTTTCCATGCTTCAAAAGAATGTGTGCCTGTTTGTGATGGGAGAATGAAAGAGTTAGAAAGGGGTGTTAACAAGTAAATCCTCTGTGGATATGATCTATCCCCAGTGCATTCTTCAGCATTTAAATATCCAGATTCAATGCTTTCATAAGTTTCTTCAATTTAAAGTGTTGAGTTTGATTTTATTTTATCATGGAGTAATTTGATAGTATATAATCACCAAGTGCTCTGGTGACGCTTTCTCTCATACATCAATCTCTTTCCCTCTACCAAAAGGAAATTTTGCTCTTAACTCCGTATTAGGGCTAAAGAAAGCTTTCGAAGAAGTTGCAGTGCATTGAAAAATAGGATTTAGTGTGAAAATGCCTTCCCAACAAACCATCAAATTGCCTCCTGTGATGGTTGTGATGAGGGATCCTGCTGGCTCTGTGGTACTCACAAGAGAGATTCCAATAGCTCTGTCTGAGTTGGGGAGATATTTTGCTTCAATGGTGTTCATAAGCTCACAAGTTAAATTGATAGTGCAAAATATCATAAATAAACGTCGCTGAAAAATGAAGCCTGTTTACATGGTTATGCTGCTTTGCAACACTGAGACCTGCTAGTCTGAGGAGTGTCTGTTTTGAAATCTTAAGTAATGCATCACCCTGCAGGGCCCCATCCACACCAGCTAAAACAGATGTAGAGTATTTGTTTCTGGAATGAGCACTGCTGAGCAAAAATATCTCTTCTCATTTACATATTGAAGGTTAAGAAAATACTTGCTTTTGGACTGAGATGTAAATAAGTGTGTATGACTTCTTTATAGTACTGGAAAATAAGGTAGGGTGTTCTCACAGAAACATTGTTATGATCCACACTGTGGAATTAACACTTTAGGCAATTGTAAATGGCTTAAAAATTATAATGAGGATGGAATAAAAATAAGAATTAGTTATGTATGTGCACACCCAAAATGCTACAAATATCCTAGACAGAAAATAAGCCATACAAGTCCAAATAACTCTACAGTGCATATTTGTTCATTTTCTATGAAATGAATTCAACTTCTTAATATTCTGAAGCTTTTAGGGTTTTTAACACACTGAAAAATGGAGCAGTAGTAACATTCTATAAGTAAATTCCCAGTTTTGAAAGAAAGAAGAGATATTTACACAAATGACTAACACATATTAACCTTCTAAATGAAATTAAGGCTAAATGTACACACTTAGATGGAATTTAGATGATTCATTTTGTTCCATTAATTTTATTAATAAAGCATCTTTGATCTACAGGATAACAACAAAATAGTTTATCTTATTGAAGAAACATTCAAAAATTCATTTTACATAAAGATTCTTAAATTTTGTGTTCTACTGCTTATTTTTTTATGTGTATGAGTATATTGCCTACATATATGTAAGTACACCTGTGTCACATAATGCCCATGGAGACCAGAAGAGGGCATCGGATCCCCTAGAACAAGAGTTGTAGATGGTTGTTAGCCATCATGTGGGTACTGGGAATTAAACCCTGGATCTCTGCAAGAACAGCCAGTATTCTTAACTGCTGAGTCATCTCACTAGCCCCTCTACGGCTTCTTGCCACAATGATAGAAATGAACAAATATAAGGTAGGAAGCATTCTGGTGGAAATAAGACATCAAAACTGTGGCTTATTACAAAGGAAATGAAAACAGAAATATATTATTCTAGAGGCTTAAAAACACAATGATTCATACTTTCCCAGAGTTTATGCTGGCCATAGGTATTACACAGGCACTGCTGGAAGTTAGTGACTACCTGAACACAATGTAATCTCTTACTAGATAATGTGTCACAGAGAAATGACTGATAACCTAGGAATAAATAAAAAAGATTTAAAAATTTATTATCTTTTGTACATTTCAGACAACAGTTCCTAATCAAATTTAGACCACCTCCCCCATCTATGTCTGCACACACACTTCCCCCCACCAGACCCTGATGAATTTCACCATACATACTAAGTACTATCCAGTCAAGTATTTGTACCCAGATGTCCTTTGATGCAGATTCAGTCACTGAAGTCAAGTCAACACATCTAGAGATCAGAAGGTTCACTCTCCCTCACCCAGCAGTAATAAGTTTCCAACATTTCCCAGACTATGGCCGCTCTCCACCCATTTCTCTTGCTCCACTCAGGACCCTTGTCTGATTGAGTTGGCATGGGTCCTGTGCTGGATGCCATCATTGCTGCAAGTTCACATGTGCACACTTCCAGTGGCCCGAGAGCCTCTACTTCCCTATGTTCATGGACCAACTCTTGCTCTTACAATTTTTCTGCCCCTCTTCGGCAGTGGTACCTGAGCCCTGAGTGGGTGAGATTTAGCATAGGAGTCCTATCTAGAGACATACACTCCACAGTCTCTTATTCTCTACAACTTCACCAGTTGTGGCCTTCTGTGTGCATAAAGAGTCTTCTCTGGTGAGAGATGAGGGATGCACTAGCAAAATAAAAGTTTTTAAAAACTTCAAAGATGAACATCTTCTTCTCTACTGGTTTTCTCATTTTAAAACAAAAAACTGAGTCACCCCCACATCACCCAGAGACCTACATTAGTGCATCTCTCAACCCTCATCAGAGAAGCTTCTTCTTTTGAGAGTAACTGATGATCAATGCAGAGAATCACAACTGGTCAAGATACAGGGAAGAAGAGATTGTAGAATGTTCAGCCCTAAATAGGACATGCATATCAGTCCCTTTTCTCCAAAGGCTGGGGCAGTGGATGACTACAATGAAACAGTGTCTTCTGGACAAAAGAATGCACTTGCACATAGGAGCTCACATAGCTTTCTGGGAAAGGCAGAGTTCTTTAACAGTGTGCCCACCTGTTGATCAACCACACTCCAATGGATGATTCCACACCAAAGAGTATATAGGAAACATAAATTGGATTCCATGGGCTTAATAAATGAGAGATTATAAAGTTGGGTGTGTAGGGAAGGGTAGGGGTATCCAAGGGAGAGGTTAGAGGAGGGGAGTGAATATGATCAAAATACATTGTTTGAAATTCTCAAAGAACTAAAGAAAAAACAAACTTCAAGTGATTAAGTGAGTTTCACATCTTTCCCCTTTCTTGGCATAATATACACTCTTGATGAAGCTGATGCTTACTGTGGAAAAGGAAAACTGTCTTGGATTTCAAATGCAGGAATGAAAATTCAGGAAGAAAAGAGAAAAGTCCATAACAGTTCTTAATGCTTTCCACTCCCTGCTTTGTTTTCAAAACACATAGACATAGACACAGACACAGACACAGACACACACACACACACACACACACACACACACACACACACACACACACACAACCACACCCACCCACCCAAATGCACACACACATAACACACACAGGCACACACATACACACATATATAGACACATGCACAGACACATGCATGCACATACACATACACACACATATTTGTAGAAGAAGTGTACATTGTAATATCATCCCCTAAATCCCTTGACAGAAAAAGATATTTTGGAGAACAAGAAAATAGAGGAGACTGTAAATTTGTAAGAATAAGCAGGTAAAGATCAGGCAGCCAGTTTTGCAAGGTGCATACCATGTGTCCAATAAAAGGCAAAGTGAAGAAACACTTTGTATCCTATAATGTCCTACAAAGCAAAACTGATATATGGAAAATGTTGATTAAGCGCAAGTGCTTTAAGTTTGCAGCACTTCTAATATAAAATACAAGGAGTCCTTCACTTTAGGGGTATTCAGGACTCCCAGGCAGTGCTGCTGTTTAGGTCTTGGGGGACTGCAGTCTTCTACACTCCACCCTCAACCTTGGCATTCACAGGCCTCCTGTAGGAAACAAAGGTACCCCCGATCCCGCCCAAAGTATGAGGCAGACTTTGTGGTCTAATTTATGTTCTGGAGCATCTCAGAGCATTCCACTGGGCTGGAGTCCACTTAACCCACAACACTGCATAGCTTCTCTTCTGTCTGCTCTTTCTGTGCTGTTCTTACTCTCTTACAGAGTTTCCAGGGAGTATGCCTATAAAAAACTGCTTACACAAGACTTCCCATTATAGAAACTTGTTTTCAGGGCACCTTCTCTAAGACATTTAACAGAAAATCTAGCAAAGTTCTCTGTATTCCAAATGAAAGGAGCGGCTTTGCAACTTCATTGTCCAAGACACTCAACCACCCAAAGTTAGAGCTGGAAATAACAATAAAATCTGTTAACTGATAAGAAAACTAAGGTCCCTCAGCAACATAGTGACAGCGGCAGCACTGGCAGTCAGTGCCCTGGATCCCTGCCAGGACTCAGTCCACCGTAGTGTCCTGAGGACGTTTCACACGTTTCCTTCACTCCCGGTTTCAGTGCCAGTGTCAGCAAATCTTTTGTGTCCTCGCCATTTTCTCACTTAATGGTGACATAATTTTTCCTTAATGAAAAATTCAAACATTTTCAGCTCAATAATCTCAAATAATTTCCAATTTATAACAGAGAAGATGTGATTGGGCCACTTTTGTAATAACAAAAATACTAAAAACAGGAAAATCCCAGATTCATTGACTAGACTGAACCCTCCTTCAGTTGTGTTGCAAGCAGCATTGTACCAGGTGATGCTCAGACCACTCTTAATTTCTCTGCTGCCATCATAATCCCCATTACCACAATGAGAAAAATGAGGTTCAAATATGAACGAAAATAAGAAAGCAGCTACTGCACGTCAAAGCCAGGGTCAAGCTCAGGATCAGATCTCACTGGTTTCTACTGGCTTCAGAACTGGCTTCCAGACTGTGCTATCTTGTTGTCAGCTCCTGGATGCATTCAACAGTTTGGATGACCCAAAGGACCTCTCCTTTTAATGCTGTCGTTAATGTTCTGAGGTGAGAACAACTAACGAATACATACCAAAATATAACTTTTAAGAAGTGTTGAAACATTGCATAATATCCCATCAATATGTATAATTTTAATATTTTTATGTATCAGTTAAAAATAATATCAAAAATAAAATAATAATAAAAATAATAAAATAATTCAAGGGAAAATTTCTATCTTTTCGTAGCTTTTAAATTGGATGTTAATAAATCATAATTGTGCGTATACATGCATACAAGATATATGTATATAACATGGGTTGGTTGAATCATGCTAAGTAGCATATCCAACACCTGAAAGACTTGCCATACTTGTTATAAACTTCTAACTGAAGATTTATACTCTTTCAGCAATAGTCCCCCTTCCCCACCCCCAGGTCTGGTAACAATCATTCCCTTCCCTACTTCCATGTGGTTAGGTTTTTGGTTTCCTAAATTTAAGTAAGAATACGGTGCCTTTATCTCTTTTAATTTGCCCCTTTGTGCATATCCTCTGGGCATTGGTTTCAGAGTTTCATTTTAATTATTGGTTTAGATTTATACTCTTTCAGCAATAGTCCCCCTTCCCCACCCCCAGGTCTGGTAACAATCATTCCCTTCCCTACTTCCATGTGGTTAGGTTTTTGGTTTCCTAAATTTAAGTAAGAATACGGTGCCTTTATCTCTTTTAATTTGCCCCTTTGTGCATATCCTCTGGGCATTGGTTTCAGAGTTTCATTTTAATTATTGGTTTACTACTCTTTTTGAAGGGAAATAATTAACCTACAAGAGTCACACTACACTGATGGGCTACAGGAAAAGGATTGACCTATGAGAGTCACACTGTATTCACCGACTACAGGAAAAGGTTAAACCCATGAGACTCACACTGTACTGATGGACTACAGAATCTGCTGCTGTCTTGTGATGTCTTTGGGTTTTACACAAATTAAATTTGGGCTTATTTAGAATTTTATAATTTTCTTGACTAAAAATATAAACATGAATTTCTCGATATGGAACCGCTCCATCAGATTTAGCATTTTTTTCCTGAATAATTGTATCCTGGACATTGATACAGTTTGATCATTAAATTGAATTTAATCTCTTTTTTTCATTTTTTTTGAGACAGCGTCTCCCCATAGCCCCAGCTGACCTAGAACTCACTGTGCAGACCAAGCTGCTCTCTATATCACAGAAATCTGCTTGGTTCTGCCTCCTGAGAGCTAAGATTAAAGGTGATACCACACTTGACTGAGAATTTTTCTTATTTTAAATTAATACACTACCAAATTCCATGAAATACATATTTATGAATTATAGGAAAATAAATAATGGATTTTTCTGATAGAAAATTGATAATTTAAAATGTATATGCCTGTGAACTGAATTATTTCTGTCCTTTTGACTTGGCAGATTATGATCCACAGAAAATTACTGGTACCTTTAATTTTTTTTATATTGGATCAAATTTTTGTATCTTATAATTGTCAAAGTAATATTTTACAACTTCTTTTTACATCTGAAGGAAAAGAGCTCAAAACATCTTTTCCTTTGTTGTTGATTTTAGTTAGCAGGAGAGGCCAGTTGACTGACATTTTGATCTACTTTTACAGTATCCTTCATTTAACTCGGAGGATGTCTCCATGCCTACCCCAGAACCTCAGCACAGTTACACTCATCCACGTGTCCAGCCTTGCACAGGGAGATGATACAAGAGAAGTCCCATAGATAATGGGTCTGCTAGTGTCATGGGATGTAGGAAAACAGAAAAAATTTCCAAGTCACACTATCTGTTCTAAAGATCACTGAGAGCTAATTTGTAGTAGATAGAGTAGAAAAGACAGTTAAGAGGCAATTTTGAATATATATCTTGCCGTAGGATGTGGTACTGACCAATGTTTAAGAATGTGTTGTCACTAGAAAACTAGTGTAAAATGGTCTAAAATTATTCTGAATTTGGCTATGATAAATGACAATATCGGCCAACCACCAGGATAAATAATTGATGGTAGAATATTAAAATCCTGCCAACCACTATATTTTCTGTTTTTGAAATTAAAGATTGACTGTTTTATATTCAATTTTAACTTAGACAGATACCTAATTTGTCAGCATCATTACCTACAAAGTTGTTTTAAATGTTGCTATGCCTTCATACACACACACACACACACACACACACACACACACACACACACACATTTCTAGATCATTTAAGAAACATTCACTATAAATTCAGTTGTAGTCTACTTAAAAAGGCACTCTGCTTCCTTCTGATAATCAGGAGAACTGGGTCCTATCCTTGATTTGACACAGCCAGCCATCACTTTGGAACAAGTGACTTAACCAATTCAAGTTTCAGCCTCATCATCTGGACAAAAGTCAACTGAAATATCAGCTCTTTAAGAACTGCTGTTTGTTGTGGTGAGTGTAAGAGAGCTTTCACTTCTCTAGCGATGATATGTGAGCTGATCCTGCAAAGCTAGGAAAAATGAGAGGAGGCCAAGAAAATTGTATGGAATAAAAATATAAGCAAATGATGCTTTGTCTTTTCTGGAAAACGTTATAGTTTCTTTGGTATCCTGGCTGTGTTTTTTATTTACTATTTTCTAGGAAGATTATGAATATATTCATGAATTTTTGATACTTTAACTCTTTTGGATATAGTTCCCAAACTGAGCCTGGTGGAGCATGCCTGTAATTTCAGCTACTCAGGAGGCTGAGGCAGGACAGGATGATTGCAAGTTCAATGCCTACCTGAGTAATAGTGTTCAAGGTCAGCCAGAGAAAATTAGTGAAATTCTGCATCCAAATTTAAAACATCAGTAGAACATTTGCCTGGAAACTGTGATGCCTTATGTTCAATCTCATGTACCACAAACAAGCAAACAAATAATGAAAAATTATTCCCTGAAAATCAGAAGCCATGGATGTTATGATACTAGTGAAGATGTTCTAAATGATCAGAAAATCAGATTTGTGAGATACTATTGGCATCACCCTTCTTAATTATGAACTAAATGAGCATCAATAAAAAACAATTATTCTAAAATTTATGCTTTTATTTGACTTAAAAGTTCATTATTTGGGCTGGAAAGATAACTCAGAAGACTCGTTCTTCCAGAGGACCCATGTTCAACTCCCAGAATCCACATGGTAGCCAACAACCATCCATACCTCTGGTTCTAGGGGATCTGACCCCTTCTAATCGCCCCAGGCATTGCATGACATGGGTATACTTCATACATGCAGGAAAAACACTCATACACATAAAATAAAAATATTTTAAAATTCATTATTTCGTAAAGCATATCCTCAAGTTCTTTTCAAGGTTGTGTTCATTCTGCTCAACCACTTTTCAACTACATTTGGTGGAGGAATGCTCTAGAATAAAACAGTTCTAAAGTTATCTGTTTGCATATGGCTGCTACAGGAGGAACTCAAGGGATAATTTTATTGTTTTCATACAGAAGAAAACCCTGTGTTCCCCACAACCCTAAATATGTTTTCTCGAAATGTACCCTCAGTCAGTGCCTTTTGTGATCTAATACTGGAAGGGGAGGCTCTGTTTAGACACATTCTCATGTACTACTGACTGTTGATATAAAAATGATACTTAATCTCTGCACAATTTCCATTGCTTTTCCATTGAAATCTGGTGTTTATTGCAACAGAATTTCAGATTTTGCAACATGATAGCCTGAAAGACAGGCCAACAGGGGTGGCTCATTCCGAACAAGGGACTTGGTACTTCCAACAGCTAAAATGTGCCAAACACCCAAAGAAAGAAAAGGCACCTCAGTTAAGTGCTGCTGTTGTCCTAGGACTCCTAAACCTTTTATCCAGAATTTCTCTTGACAATTTGTGGATGCTGTTTTTGTTTTGCTGTTATTGTTGTTGATGTTGTTGTCTGTGTTTTTGTTAACCACACTACCTTGGAGGAGACTTCACCATCTGGATGTGGGTTTTGTTTCTGCGAAAAAGAAATTTTGTGTCCTTGACATGTCACTTGTATAAACATTCAAAAAAGGAGAAAGAACATGGACCAAAATGTGGATTTCTAGGTCGGACAAGTCATTTGATAAATACAATTAAGCATGAAAGCGTGAAAAGTGTATTTATCACAAAAATATTCATGTGCGATTCCAGACTAACTTGACATCAAGGTTGGAGCAGTCATGTGGCCTCCTGCACTCAACATGGACATCTGTAAGTTCAAAGGCAGCAAAACATGAGTCTCTGCACTGTATAAACTTGTGGGAATTTTATAGTTTTAGTTCAAGAGATCTTGATATGCTTGTTTAATTATAAAGACAGCTGCGATCTTAAGATAGGAAGTTGAAACTTAGAACAAATTCTATGACAAATTGAAAAGCAAGTTAAAGAATAAGGTTTGGCTGTCACACGAGCTTTCTGTTCTTCACTCTTTATTCCATTGGCAAATCCTTTATCTCTAACTTCTACTTTTCAGTGTCTTATCTTGGCAGTGAGTGTTGTTTTCTTTTGTGTTAGAAATCTGAAAATTGAACATCAAGTAAGATAGATTCTTCTTAAATAAGTCAAATAATCCATGCTGGCAGTGTAACTAAAAAGTATACTTTTGCTTATTCAATTCACGAGATAAAGACAAATATATCAGATCAATTAAGGTCTTATTTCTATGCCTTTGTTCCAGGGGCTAAATTCCAATTTCTCCTAGCTTTATACATGAAATGACTGAATGGTTACCGGTCTTCTCTGTCTTTTAGGCACTTTTTAGTCTGTGAGAAGTAAGCTCTTTTTGTAATTATTAACTCACTTCTTGAGATGCAATCCCTTCCCTTTCTTTCAGTAGGTCTTCAGGAGGCATGAAGATTACATTAGAGCTAGCTTGTGTCTTTGTCATAGTCTTTTGATTAGAGTCTATCTGAAGAGTCATCTTTTGAAACAATAAGATACTTTTCGAAGTTCTACCATTATAACTAGGGACCTAGTGCTTTGGTTAATTCACATAGAATGTCATTTTAGTAACATCTTTTACAGTATAAAATATTCTATACCAAATAATATTGCATAAAATCTAGCAGATATAAACTGAAGAATCTTGTAAACAATACTGTTTTCAGGGTTCTGTGTATATTAAGAGTCTGTTTTAAACTTTGTATTTCTCAATTCAAAGACACATTTTTAGTTCTGTCCTCAAATGTTAGGTCTCTTTAAACACAGCATCAGGCCTTGGAGATTAGGAAGAAAACCAGGTGGTCTGCATCTAAAGGGGATTCTGGTCTAATCAATGTGTTTGATCACCTGGTCCGGGTAAACAATCAGGTTATATTATGTGCCGAGAAAAGCTTTGGAAGTGAGAGCAGATGCTGTCATTAGGATTTACTTGAATGCTATAGAATTGCAATTATAAAGATGAGGCAAGAAAAAGGGATTATGTTCCTAGTTCTACGCTCTAAGCATCAATATTAGGTATTTGTCATTAGCCTCTTTAAAAGCCTATGCTTTTAAAATAGCCATGGTGATGGATGACTTAAATCCATACAACAGCAGCCCTTAAAAGCAAGATAAACCACAAAGAATTACTTCTTTTCAATTTAAAAAATCTTGGACCTCTTAACAAATCAATAGATGACATATTATAATGATATTTATATTAATATACTATATATACTGTTTGAACCAGTTGCATTATCCATAAACTAAACAGATAAATAGGTTTCTCTAAGGACAATTTGTCAGTTGCCTGATGTTAATGGAAAGGGAGCAGGTATCAAGCTCTGTGGAATGTCAAATAGGGATTGCTCATGAACAAGTGCTGAATTCGCCAGCTACGTTACATATAAATGATACAACTCATGGCAAGACAATAAAATTAGGCCCACTCTAAATTTAGGCTTTTTATTACCCAGAATCTGTTACTGTGAACATTTATATTCTTCTTTAACAATCTCTGCTATAAATCACCAGAGTGATTATTACCTAAGATTTGCTAACTGATATTTTCATACATTCCACACCAAAAAGAAGGGTAAGTTCTGGATGGTAAGAACAACAGCACCAGCAAGAAAAAGCTGAAGAACAAGTAAAGAAAGCAAATCTCTGAATGAAGGTGTAGTAAACCTTCAGAGTTAATAAACCAGGCTATTATAATATTTCACATGGCATACCATATGGTGTGGCTATAATCAACTCCAGCATCTAGAGATGCTGCACAGAATTCCATGTTTTATCTTTAAAACTTGACCTTTCCTCCTTAGGTACTTTATATTCAGGACCTTCAATGTTAAGAGGATGCCCCCCCACCCTCATTTTTGGATTGCATTACAAGAGTAGTTTGCGTAGTAGTAGACAATTTTGCTGTGTACAATTATTTGAAGGCAGAGAGGAATTAGGAAGTAGCTGAAGTGAAGAAAGGCAAAGGACCGCTTCAGAAACATGAATCACGAGGAGGAAATCTATCCCAGGCTCTAGGTTTCAGTGAGCAGTAAAGCAACTGCACAGACTCTGAAATTTGAATTACTATGTGGAATGTTTTAAGGAATTTTGTGTTTTTCTACTGAGCTATCCTATTAGTCAGGAACTTGGTCTGAAGAACTTATAAAGAAAAGATATAGCTATCTTTTTTTCAAGATAAAGTTTCTGAGTATTGAAAATAAACAATGTTGTATAAAGATTCTAAGAAACACACACACACACACACATGACCAGTAATAGAAAAAATTCCAAGATAATAATATCACTTAGGTCATTTATATTTGTAGTTTTGTATCAGGCTTGTGAGCAAGGAATAGATCTTGCATTGCCTTTGGCCATTTTATTACCTTGCCACTTTATTAATGCAATTAGTCAATGTTAGAACTTTACTTCAGGGCAATGTCTTAGTTCTTTTCTACACAATTTGATTCTTGGGATTTTCTTTATTAAGATAGTGATGATGTAATGAGAAGTAAATAACTAGGTATCATGACAACTAATGGATAAAATTTAATACTCCTTATAAAAGGAAACTCAATGAAATTTATGAATAGGAATAAAGTAGAAAAATATATCTTAATCCAGATTCTAGAAGTATCATGGCTTTCATATTGGTCAGGACCACAAAAAAGCCAACGTTATGATGGTTATTTAACATTTGCCAGCAATATGTAAAAGTGTTTATTAAAATTTTTTATCTTTGTCAATGGACTATGTTAAGAATTATATAGTAGACAGAATTTTAAGTTATTGGGTGAAAAATATTGAGCACCTTTTTGTGTTTAGAATAATTCTTTCCCTGTTCTTTGAATTTTCATGACTTTTGCACATTTTCTACTCAATTGTTGAAATTCTTGGTTTGTTAGAATGTTTTAGTGCATTCTAACTACTTATTAATGTTCAATTTGGTGACTTTATGATGGACTTTGCTATTATGTACCTCATTCTGTAAAAGAAACTTAATCATATTTTCGGCCTCTGGGTGAGTTTTGTTTTTATGTTGAATTGACTTTGAAAGGCCATTCATACTTCAGAAATACTATTCAATGCAAGTTCCAAAGGAAGATATTAAAATATAGCAGTTTAGATGAAACTACTCATTCATGATACTATTTGCTTGAAGAAGTAACTGAAAACTCCCAAGTGAAAATATCCCAAAATGTACCTAACAAAAATTTGTATGTAAAAATAGACATCATATATAATCAACAAACTTGGTAGAAGCTACAACAAATAAAAATTCTTGGTAAAATTCCCAAATGAGAGCTGGAGAGGTGACTCAGTGGTTAAGAGCACTGATTGCTCTTGTAGAAGACCTGGGTTCCAATCCCAGCACCCACATGACTGCTAACAACAGTATGTATCTCCAGTTCCAGGGGATCCAACATCCTCTCTGACCTCCGTGGTCATAGTATGACATGGGTGCACTTACATACATTCAGGCAATACACTTATACACAAAAATAAAAGTAATAAAGAAAATATAAAGATTTCCAAATGAAATAAAATAACTATAATAAGCTCTTTGAATATAAAGAAATCTTTACAATGATAGTCTAGAGTGTGAAATGAATCTTGAAGCAGAAGGATGGCATACTACTTTGTGCTCATAGCAGGAGCGCCAACATTTTTTTTCATATACTTAACCAAACACAAACCTGAAAAAAACCTGAAATCATAGAAGTATTGTTAAAGTCTATGAATATAAATGGGAAGGAACATAAAATTTTAAAGTAGACATTTTAAATTTTACTATATGATAAACTGTCATTTCTGGTCAATAAGGAAAAACTGGATTATCAGTACTTGGTGTGGGATGCCCACCAGCAGTGTATAATGGTTGCCTTTTCTCTACATCCTTGTCAGAAATTGTTCTTTGTTTTCTCAGTGATACTATCCTGAGTAGGGGCATAGAATCTCAAGTGTTAACC
>NW_008355390.1:178861-179979 GCF_000622305.1 Nannospalax galili
CGGTCTCCCTGTAGTCCCAGGTCTCCCTGTAGTCCCAGCTGATCTGAACTCACTATGTAGACCAGGCTGGCCTTGAACTCACAAGGATCTGCCTGCCTCTGCCTCCAGAGTGCTGGGATTAAAGGCGTGCACCACCAAGCCCAGCAAATTTTAAAAGCCACAAAAATAATTCTATCTATCTATCTGTCTATCTATCATCTATCTATCTATCTATCTATCTGTATATGTATATCTATCTATCTATCTATCTATCATCTATCTATCTATCATCAGTTTTTGGAGACAGGGTCTCATTATGTAGCTCCCTGACTGGCTTGCAACTCTCTATAGACCAGCTTGACCTCTATCTCACAGAGGTCTGCTTGCCTCTGCCTCCTGAGTGCTGGGATTAAAGGCATGTGCCACCACACCCAGTTGGAAAAATTTGTTTAGAATTTTTTAAAATTCTGGAGTATGGAAGCTTTTTTGAAGGAACAATAATAAATTCCAAGTCTCATAAAAAGTTTTGATGAGTAACAACCACCAAACAGAAAGTCAAAATACAAATAAAAATTTGAGAAAAAAATATTTTTAATTTATTGGTATGTTCTTAAGAATGAAGAAAAGTTCCAGTATTTAAGCTGGAACAAAAACAAAAGATTATGAGCAGAAAATTCACATTATTTATAAATACAAATAGAATTTAGTAGTGCTTGTCACATGATAATTGCAAAGTAAAATGTTTTTGTTACACAGGAACCTAGAACTTTGATGAAATTCCAAGTCTTGATTGCCTTCTCTGTTGGCACAGATGAAAGAAAATAAAATGTTTCATGTATGATTCATGATGATTCATGATATTATTTAATTCCATAGAGTAGTTCATGTCTACATAAATTAAAATTTACATAACTTCTGACCCAGGAATCCCACTTCCAGAACTTTATGCTCTATAAATATGTAATTTAGGCAGGCTATGTATGTCTTACATAATGCATGGATAGCTTTTTGTAAGCTTCCTGTGGTAGTGCATACCAGCCATTTCACCTCCAGGAGATGCTATGGCAAGAGGATTCAAGATCAATCTGGGCAACATACTGAGATCTTGGCTCAAAAACAAAGAAGCAAACAACATATAT
>NW_008355390.1:180053-183268 GCF_000622305.1 Nannospalax galili
TCACAGAAAACAAAATAGAGTCAAATTCAATAATAAAAAACTATAGAGGCTACACCAGTTTGTACATCCACCAGCAGTAGAAAAGAGTTCCCCTTTTCCACATCCCGGCAAGCATACCTCCTTACATGGTTTTTGGATATTAGCCATTCTGAGTAGGCTAAGATGAAATCTCAAAGTGGTTTTAATTTACATTTCCCTTATGACTAAAGATGTTGAACATTTTGAGTCATTTGCATTTCATCTTTAGAGAAGTCCCTATTCAGCTTCTTATTCCACTTTGTAATTGTTTGTTATTTTAGTGTTTAGTTTCTTGGGTTGTTTGTATAGTCCACTATACAAACACTTGGTCAATAGTATAGCTGGTAAAGTTTTATTTCCCATTCTGTATGTTACCTCTTCACTTAAATCATGGTGTCTTTCATTGTACAGAAGAAGCTTTTTAGTTTCATGAGGTACCATTTGTCAATTTTTGGATTGAATGCTGCACTATAGGAGTACTATTCAGAATGTCCTTTCCTGTGCCTATAAATTCTAGTATTTTCCTTCCTACTGTATTATCCAGCCATACCATTCCTGGGCATATACCCCAAAGACTCTATACCCTACTCTAGAAATATCTGTTCATTCATGTTCATTGTTACACTTTTCAAAATAGCCTGGAAATAAAAGCATCATAGATAGCCATCAACTGATGAATGAATAATGAAAGTATGGTATCTTTACACAACAAAATATCATCCACTAGTTAAGAAATGAAATTACAAAATCCATAGGTAAACTGATGGAACTGGAAACAATCATCCTGTTTGAGGTAATTTAGACCCAGAAAGAAAATAAAGTCACATATTCTCTCTCATACCTAGATGGTAGCAAGCTTTGAACCCTTAGATATGTGTGTTTCAATTGGAAAATTCAGAGAGGTAAGAAAGCTAATAAACAGCCATGGTGTGTGTGTGTGTGTGTGTGTGTGTGTGTGTGTATGGTGATGTTTCATGGAAGAGGATATAGAATGCAGTGATATAAAGGTGAAAGGGTAGTAATAGAGTAGGAAGATTAGATGAGGTAGGGAGTGGAAGAGCATCGGGAAGGATAACCAACATTAAAGGTCTTTAGAAAAAGCCATAGGGAAACCTATGCTATAGAAGTGTCTTAAAGTCTATATATTGTACAGAGAGATTAAAAGTAGTTACCTTATAACAGGGGGATGTTGCTCTTACTAGACACTATTGACTAGTGAAATAAAAAGCATGATACCAGGATTGGACTCCTTCTTTTGAAGCTCTTGAGCAGGGAGTTCCATAAACCTTCAAACAATGCTGTCAATTGCCCCTGCTCTTGGTTGCCCACCAGGACTCCATGGTAAGGCTCTGTTGTTGAAGGTACTATGTAAATGAATTGTAGAGGAAATGGAGAAATCAAGCTGGTGCTGGGTTCAAAGGTTCATTTCTCCTGGCTAGGTTTCATATTTCTTGAAGATGCTATGCATGTTACCAGAAAGAGAAAACTAATTGTCAAATGTAACTCAGATATGAATTCTGGGAGCTACAACAACTGACCTGGTAGGATATGCCCACCGGTGTAATAGTGATGTGAATATTATGGATATAGCCAATCACTTTCTAATTGGATTTACAGTCACATTTTTTATTTATTATTATTATTTTATGTGTATGAGTGTTTTGCCTGAGTGTGCGTGCACCTGTGTCGTGCAATGCTGTGGAGGTCAGAAGAGGGCTTTGGATTCCCCTGGAACTGGAGTTAAGGATGATTCGTAGCCACCATGTGGGTGCTGGGAATTAAACCCAGGTCATCTGCAAGAGCAGTCAGTGCTCTTAACCACTGAGCCATCTCTCCAGCCCTGATTATGGTCACCTTCTTAAGATGTAGCTCATCCCTGACACTGATAACAAGTTTAGGAACCTGTGGTTCCACAGATAACTGGACATACATGAGAGACTTCTAATACTATTCTGCTAAATAGACATAATATTAAACCAACTCCTATAACTTACTGTTATACCCACACATTAATGCATCTTTCAACTCTCACCAAAAAAGCTTCCCTTTGCAGCAGGTGGTAATTAATACAGAGACCCACAACTCACCAACATGAAGCGAATGAGAGGCTACACAGTGCCTATCCATGAATAGGACACCTGTAGGTTCAGGTATCATTGTGGAAGAGGGGGTGAAAAGATTGTAAGAGCTAGAGGTGGTAGATGACCACAAAGACACAAAGCTCTACAGACAGCTGGAGAGTTACTTATATGAACTCATAAGCAGTGGTGACAGCATGCACAAGTTTCATGTAAGCACAAGTCAGATAAAATCCCAGCATAGATGTGGGAAAGTGGGTAGGAAATCTTAACCCTTCCTGGGAAACTATTGTAAATTGATAATTACTGTAGGGGGAGTTCCAGTCTTATCTGAGGATGAGAAGCTGGGTAGGATAACCAGGTTCCAGTGGATAGACTCACAGCAAAGGGCATTTGGGAACACAAATTTGAATCTATAGGCATACACATGTATATGATATATATAATTAAATATATATATAATTGAAGTACAATAAATTGGGCAAGGGGTAGTAAAAGGGTGCATTTAAGGAGGAGATCTGATTGCAATTAAAGTATATTGTAATTTGCATAAAGTATTTGTATAATTTGCAAAATTCAATAAAATATTTTTAAAATTAACAAAGAATATATATCACTTGTTTTTCTGAGTCTGTGTTAGTTCACTTATTAAAACAGTTTCTACCTCCATCCATTTATGTGCAAATTTCATTTAATCTTTCTTTACTGTTGAGTAGAACTCCATTGTGCAAATGTACCACATGTTCATTATCCATTAGTCAGTTGTGGGACATTTAGGTAGCTTCCATTTCTTAGCTATTGTGGAAAAAGTAGCAACAAAAATGAATGTACAAGTAGGTCTATAGTTTGATGGGTCCTTTGGAAATATGCCAAGGAATGATATAACTGAATCATAGGGTAAATTCATTTTTACATTTTTAAATTATTATAACCACATAATTAGAAGAAGCATTTCATTACAACAGCACTGACATATTCAATAAAAATTTCCAGAACAAGAGTACATCTCTTTCATAGTGGGAGCAAGTTTCCAGGTTCACAGTTGAGTTAATACAGTTATACAATATTGAACTCAGTATAAGCCCTATAAGACATAAAATTGAATGAGTTTTTAACCTT
>NW_008355390.1:183378-185676 GCF_000622305.1 Nannospalax galili
AGCACCCACATGATTGCTTACAACCATTCCTTAACTCCAGTTCCAGGGGAACTGATGCACTCTTGTGTCCTCTGAGGGCATTGCATGACATGGGTGCACTTACCTACATGCAGGCAATACACACATACACATAAAATAAAAATAACAAAAAAAATTAAAAAAATTTTTACATTTAATAACCACATGATTAGAAGAAGCATTTCATTACCACTTTAACATATTCAGTAACACATTCCATAGCAAGGATACATCTCTTTCAAAAGTGGCTTCAATTTTTAGGTTCACAGTTGAATTAATACAGTTGTACAATATTGAACTCAGCATAAACCCTGTAAGACATAAAATTGAATGACTTTTTACCCTTTAAAGAAGATCTCCATTTCATTTTAAAATACACTATTTCCTACATTTTGAATGCTACTAACAGGTGTTTTCACATGTGTTCTTAATCTCTATGTATCTGATGAATACTAGTCACAGTCGGTTACACTCAGATCCTTAGTACCTGAGTATGGATATAAAGTCATCAGGTAGATTTCACTGGTAATGTTTATCACTTCTACTATTTAACGTGAAGTAAATTTTTATTCTTCCTCCCCAAATATGTCTTTCTTTAAAATATGTTGTTTTTTATGTGTGTATATCATACAAAACATCCCACACAATCTTATTCATCTATATACCCACTTCCCAAATGGCACCCTCCCATAGACTCCCCCCTCCCACACACTGGAGCCCATATACTTCATCATCTCTGTTACTGTCCACTGTGTTGTCAACAGCCCCAGCCATTCCCCAGTGCTTTCTCATCTGCTGATTCTAGTCAGCCCATCTAGAGAGCCTTGTTTTAGGAAGATCAGCTATTCCTCATCTAGTAGCAATCAGTTCTCAATATTGCTTTAGATAAGATTGGGGGCTGCTGTTCATTTTCCCAGTTCTATGCTGGGTTACCGTCTGGGAGTCTTTTGGGCTACTCTGGCCAATAACTCAAAGGAAGGTATCTCCTATCTGGCATTGTTTCTTGTTATGTAGCCTTTAGCTATACATATGGACTCTTAAATTATATATTGACCCCATTAATCTTTGGTTATACTTTCATTTTGGGTATTTAAGACCCTAGAGTTGGCCCAGATTGAAAAAAAATTATTTTTACTCTTAAGGTTGTTTGAGGATCTATTCCTCAGGGGTAACATGGGCTAGGGAGGAGCCTCTGGCTCCTTTATTTTACCAGTTCTGACTATGTGAAGATAAGTCAAATTTTATAGACTGGACACTAGTTCAGGTCCATCTGGTGGGGCCTCCATGGCTTCCTTGCTCAAGAGGACAGGTGACTCACCACAGTTACAGGTCATTTTGAGAGATGCTCATAGTCCCCTGGAACTTAGTCGACATGGGAGGACAAGGAACAACAACTGTCCTTTATGTTCCCCTGACCAAATTAGCATAGGCCTCAAAGTATGGCTGTTAAACATGAAAGAAGGTAAGTTCCACCAATCTGGTACTTTTAATTATGGTATGCCATGTAGATAGGGCTTGGTTAAAGACCAAAAGCTCTCAGATAAACCTTGCCTAGACATATATTACATTCTTTGATCTGGTTGTATGTATAATTTGTCAGTAGGTTGTTGGCCTAATATGGTTCCCTCTGATTTTCTAAAACTAGCTAGGCATTATTTATCTCTCACATTCTCTAACCCTTCCACCATGGTTTTGCCATTTAAAGTGCCCCCATTTTCCCCATTTCTCCCTTAAGAATACCCTTCTCTTATGATTCCACCTCTCTTGAGCTCCTTCTTTCCCTACATCCCCTAGGTTCCTTGTATAACCTTTCCTCCCCTTAAAATAACCCCATTATTATCCATATCTCCCTTGTTAATGACTGTTTTCTACTGTTCTTCTCTTTCAGATTCTTTCTTTTCCTTTACCTCACTGGTTCCTTTCCATTATCCTCTTTCCTGTAGTTATGTATGGATACATATTCACTTATAAGGATTTGGTGCTATGATCCACATATGAGGGAGAACATATGTCTTTTTTTCCTGCATCTGTGTTACTTCACTTGGTATAACAGTTTCTAGTTCCATCCATTTACCTGCAAATTTTAGGATTTCATCTTACTTTATTGCTGAGTAAAATTCCATCATATAAATGAACCACATTTTCTTTATCCACTTGTCAACTGAGGTACACTTAGGTTGCTTCCATCTCTTGGCTATTGTGAAAAGAGAAGCAACAAACATGTATGTATAAGTGTCTCTGCAATAGGATGAGTTCTTTGGGTATATGCCAAGGAGTGGT
>NW_008355390.1:185889-224189 GCF_000622305.1 Nannospalax galili
GCCATCTTTACTTCTTCTTTTGAGAACTCTCTGTTCAGCTCCTTAGCCCATCTTTTAATTGGGTCACTTCATGTCTTGATTCTCTGTTTTTTTAGTTTGTTATATATTCTGGATGTTAACCCTCTGTCAGATGTGTCACTGGTGAAGATTTTCTCCCATCCTGTGGGTTTTCTCTTCATTTCCTTGGTTGCTTCTTTTGATGTACAGAAGCTTTTTAGTTTAATGAGGTCCCATTTACTGATTCTTGACCTCGTTTCCTGAGAAGTTGATGCCTGGTTTAGAAAATCCTTTCCTACACCTATATCTTGAAGGTTATTGCCAATGTTTTCTTCTAACAGTTTCAGAGTTTCAGGCTTCACATTGAGATCTTTGATCCATTTGGAGTTGACTTTTGTGCAAGGTGAAAGATTGGGGTTTAGTTTCATTCCTCTACAGCACCATTTGCTGAACATGCTGTCTTTCCTCCAGTGAATGTTCTTGGTCCCTTTGTCAAATATCAGGTGGCTGACCTTGAATGTACCCACATTGGGGTCTTCAGTTTTGTTCTATTGATCTATGGGTATATTTTTATGCCAGTACCATGTTGTTTTTATGACTATAGCTCTGTAACACAGCTTAATATCTGGTATCGTAATCCCCCCACATCGCTTTTAGTTGGCTAAAAGAGAACCAGGGTTGCTTTGGCTGTCCAAGGTCTTTTGTGCTTCCATATGAATTTTAGTATGTTTTTTTTCCAATTCTGTGAAAAATGTCATGGGGATTTTGATTGACATTGTGTTGAATCTCTAAATGGATTTTGGTAGGATGGTCATTTTCACAGTATTAGTTCTTCCAATCCGTGAACATGGGAAGTCCTTCCATCTTCTGATATCTTCCTCAATCTCTTTCTTTAAAGAGTTAAAGTTTTCCTTGTAGAGCTCTTTAATGTCTTTGGTCAGGTTTATTCCAAGGTATTTTATTTTATTTTTTTGTGGCTATTGTGAATGAGAGGGTTTCTCTGTGCTCTTTCTCTGACTGCTTGTCATTGGTGTATAGAAAGGCTATGGACTTTAGGAGGTTAATTTTGGAACCTGCCACTTTACTGAATGAATTTCTTGGAGTTTTCTGGTGGAATTTTTGGCATCTCTTAGATATAATATATCATTTGCAAAAAGGGATAATTTGATCTCTGTTTCTCCAATTATTACTCTTTTAGTTCCTTTCTCTTGTCTTATTGCTCTTGCAAGAGGTTCAAGCACTATGTTAAAGAGTGGAGATAGGGGCCATCCTTGTCTGGTTCCTGATTTCAATGGTAATGCTTCCAGTTTTTCTTCATTTAAAAATGATGTTCTCTGCAGGTTTGTTATATATGGCTTTAATTATGTTGAGGTATGTTCCCTCCAGTCCAATTCCCTCGAGGACTTTGAACATAAATGCATGTTGAGTTTTGTCAAAGGCTTTCTCTGCATCTATTGAGATGACCATGTGTTTCTTGTCTTTGAGCCCATTTATATAACTTATGACATTTATTAACTTACGTATATTGAACCATTCCTGCATCTCTGGATTAAAGTCAACTTGATCATGGTGGATGATCTTTTTGATGTGTCTGTATGTGATTTGCAAGTATTTTGTTGAGAATTTTTGCACCTATGTTCATTAAGGATATGGGTCTAGAGTTTTCTTTTTTGGTTTTATCTTTACCTGGCTTTGGTATTAGGGTGATGCTGGCTTCATAGATGGAATTTGGAAGTCCTCCCTCCATTTCTATGTTTTTGAATAACTTAAGTAGTATTGGATGTAGATCCTCTTTAAATGTCTGGTAGAACTATGTTGTAAATTCATCTGATCTGAGTTTCTTTTAGCCAGAGGTTTTACTGTTTCAATTTTCTTATATGTTATGGGTCTGTTTAAGCTGTTAATCTCATCTTGGTTTAGTTTTGGTGGTTTCCATGCTTTTAGGTACCCATCCATTTCTTTTAGGTTTTCAAATTTAGTAGCATATAGGTTTTTAAAGTATTCCCTTATAATGTTCTGGATATCTTTGGTGTCTGTTGTGATGCTTCCCCTTTCATCTCTGATTTTGTTGATTTGGATGTGCTCTTTCTTTCTTTTGGGTAAGTGCGCTAGCAGTCTGTCAATCTCGTTTATCTTCTCAAAGAATTAGCTCTTGAATTCATTGATTCTTCGTATTGTTTTCTTTGTTTCTATTTAATTCATTTCTGCTCAGATTTTTGTTATTTCTTCTTGTCTGCTGGGTTTGGGTTTCATTTGTTGTTGCTTTTCAAGTGTTTTGAGTTGCAATGTTAAATCATTTATTTGTGTTCTTTCCTATTTTTTAATGTAGGCACTTAGAGCTATAAACTTCCCTCTAAGACGTCTTTCAGTGTCTCCCAGAGGTTTTGTTGTGTTATGTTGTCCTTTTCATTTAGTTCCAGGGATACTTCCATTTCTTTCTTAATTTCTCCTTTGACCCATTCATCATTCAGGAGTGTGTTGTTTAATTTCCATGTGTTCAAGTGATTACTGGGGTTTCTGCCAGTGTTGATTTTAAGCTTTAGTGCATTGTGGTCTGATAAAATGCATGGAATTATTTCAATATTTTTGTATTTGTTGGGGTTTGTTTTGTTCCTCAGTACATGGTCTATTTTAGAGAAGGTTCCATGGGGCACTGAATAGAAAGTATATTCTTTGGTGCTTGGGTGGCCTATTCAGTAGATGTCTGTTAGGTCCATTGTTTAATTCAGATCTCTCTTAATTCTCTGCCCTGTTGACCTATCTAATGGAGATAGTAGGTATTGAAGTCCCCTACTATTAATGGGTTGGGATGAATCTGTGACTTAAAGTCCTATAGTACTGTTTTTATGAAGTTGAGTACACTAGAGTTTGGTGAATATATGTTCATGATTATAATTCTTGCATATTTCATTCTTGTGTTTTTAAATTTTTTTCATAATCTTTGCTTGGAGTGGTCCAATTCATCCACTTCATCTTCTAGTCTTGATATTCTGTTTTCCATTTCATTCATCCTATTGGTGAGGCTTTCTCCTGTTATTTCTAATTGGCTTAGTGAGTGTTTCATTTCCTTCTTCATTTCAGCCTGAGTATTCGTCAATATTTCTAACTCTTGTGAATTCATTCAGAAGTTTATCCCTATCTTCCAACAGTCCTTTGATTTCTTTCTTTGTGTGTTCCTTAAATTCACTGAATTCTTTTACCATGTTTATAATTGTGTCCTGTGTTATCTCTAGGGAGTTCTCATGGTACTCCTTTTGAGGACTGTTGGTACTTGGTGAGGATATATTATTTTGGTTTTTCATGTTATTATTTTTTCTCTGTAACTTTGACATGTGAATTTCCTTTGTAGTTTCTGATTCTTGTGTGAGACTCAAGCCTTCCTTTGTTGAATTTAGATATGCTTCCTTTTTTAAACTTTATGTGCCTTTTTAGTTTACTTTTTGGACAGAAAAGCTGGTTAGTCTGGGCTTCAGGTTGTCTCTTGATTTTATCTTAGAGTGGCCTAATTGCTTTTGTCTTCACGAGTTCCCACAGAGGCCCAGGTGAGATGAGACTCAGATGTTCTCAGGCTTTCTCTTAAGGCCTGGGTCCCTCCAGGAAAGATGCTGCTTTCAAGAATTTGGGGGCTTTCCTGGCCTTGGAGAAGGGCCCGGGATAGATGCTGGTCTCAGGAAGCTGGTGGCAGTGCCATCCAGAGAAAAAAAGGGAGGTGAGGGTGGGACCAGGCCCAGAGGTTTGCTGGGGGCCATAGGGAAGAACTGGGTTGGTCTGGATGCAAAGGATCAGGATACAGTGGTGGCCCTGGGCGCAGAGGTTAGCCTCGGTGTCTGGAGTGCCAAGACAAGAAATGGGCCTGTACCCAGGCCTGGAGGAGAGACTGGGAGGGGGAGCTGGGAGGGTGAAAGAGGCTGGGGGAGTCAAGGCGTGGTAGGTAGAATTGACTTAACCCAGGGAAGGTGCCTGGACTGGGACACTGGAGACTGTGCAGCCCAGGAAGTAAAAAAAAAAGCCATTATTACATTTTTAAGAGTTCTCCACACTGCTTTCCACAGTGCTTGCATGAGTTAACATTCCCACCAGCAGTTATGAGCATTCCCACTTCTCACATCCTCACCAACATTTCATGTCTTTTTGTTCTCTTGATCTTAGCCAGTCTGATTGGGGTAAGATGATATCTTAAAATGGTTTTAATTTGCATTTCCCTTATTGCTCAGGAATGTGAGAGGAGACAAGGTCTGATTGGAACTTCTACAAAGCGAGATCTTTATTGTTGTCATCTAATGAGGGAAGAAAAATCTGACCTAACAGAAAAAGAATTTAACTAGTTTGTCTCAATAGCAAGCCATCCTTAAGGATAAAAGTATAATGAGATTGCTCAGCAACTTCTAAATGATATACTATTACTTTGAAATGTTATGAATTTCCAGGATACCTTCATGAATAAACACAAAAGAAATCCCCACACTTCAATGCTAAATACAAATCATTGCTATTATACACTTTAATTGTCAATAAACTGTAGTAAACTATATATTATGAAATAATAGGCATATGAGCTGGTTGATCTGAAAGCTTTTATTAAGTCCTAATGTGATATGTAAGTGCTAATTATGTTTTTATACTAATAATTATAATTGTTGTTTCTATAGTCCATGGTTCAACATTTATTAAGTTAAAAAAATTAGAGTCTATTTCCAGGAGGCTTTGCTATTAGAATAGAAATACACCTTTGATAAGTTAGTCATTAACACTGATGCAGAAACACGAGTATCCCATTCACATGTGCACTGAAGGTGATAAATGCCAACAAAGAGGATAATTCATCTGTGAGGAGTATTTTTGAGTCACATTTTGAGAAAAATGATGATATAAAAGAGATAAATGAAGTAGATAGGGTAACATGGGAGCAAAGCAGCAAATGGGAAGAAGTTAGACAAAAAGTTAGACTTTGAACTTACCTGAAGGGAGAATACAAAAATGAAATCAGTTCAATGGGACATCAGCCCAAACTTCTGGTTAAAAGAAAAACAAAAAAAGTAAAAACATACCAGATGGTCATGCCTACTCAATTCAGCAAAAGTCTTTCTGGAGATCAATTCCCACTGAATGCTCCGTACAACTCCCCACAACATACTGCATTTTTCCTCTTATTTTATCATACATTTCTTCACATTTCTCCCTAATTTAAATTGTATATCTTGAGTTTTATTACTAGTCAAATAGTATAAATAAATTTTATAAATATTCTTATTATCTCTTTGTATTTTAAGAGAGGAGAAATGTATCTTTTACTTTATATATAAACCCATAATGAGAAGGTACACATTTTATCAATATTTATTTATTATTACTTTATGAGCATTTGCTTGCATGTAATTATATGCACCACATACATGCTTGGTACCTATGGAGGTCAGAAAAAGGAATCAGATTTTTCTGGAACTGTAGTTACAGGTAGTTGTGAGCCACCATATGGGTGCTGGGAAGTGAACCTGGATCTTCTGCAAGACCTGCAAACACTCTTAGCCATGTAGCCATCTCTCCAGCTCGGGAACTGATTTATATTTTAAAATATAACTTTCATGATATTTTGGTGGCAGAAAAAGAAAGCAATATTTACAAGATTATGATTAGGTAAATATATTTAATGATAGAGGTTTATTTTCAGAATAAATCCTTACTGTGATATCTTATTTAACACTTTTATTATGGGGGGAACTGGAAAGATGGCTCAGTGGTTAAGAGCACTAACTGCTCTTGGAGAGGACCCAGATTCAATTCCCAGTACCCACATGGCAGCTAACAACTGTCCGTAACTGCAGTTCCACGGGATCTGATGCCTTCTGATTTCTGTGGGCACTGCATGATAAGGGTACACTTACACACATGCAGGCAGTACATTCATACACATAAAATAAAATTTTAAAAATTATTATTAATTAAAAGGACCAAGAAAACAGAGAAGTCAAAAGAATAGAAGCCTAGAGAATTATAGAGGGTGACCAAAAGCTACACAGCTGGCATCTTTATACACATGTCGGAACATGTGGTTCATAGTTATGAAGCTTATCTTCCTAGTCATTAGGCCACTGATGAATTTGGCAGAATTTTATGACACAAATCAATAGAAACAATTCAAGTTTTTATATTAAGATTGTGGAAAACACATCTTTTGCATATAGGCAGTATGTTTATATAGAAAGTTTGGTGAGCTTGCTAATTTTATAGGTTTTGAAGAGAATTGGTTCCAAATGATTACTGCTTATCAAATTTAATCTGTTCCTTTTTTGTTGCTTAGAGCTGGCTCTGTCACTCAGGTTGCATTTTGGTATTTCTACATAATGTAGCCTAAGACTTAACTCATTTAACAGAATGATTTTATACATATTTGTTTTAGTCCACTAGATTTAAGCAAGCATGAATGAATTTCTATGTCAGATTCCTGTTTGAAACCAACTAGAAAGACTTTAAACTTTCCCTCTATTGGGTTCTGTTGTTAAGTATGATTTGTATACCAGGAGAAAAACCAGATAAGCTCTAAGTGGTCAACATATTTCTTGATTGTTTTATTGAAAAACATGTAATTTACATTTTCTTTATGGTTTGACCTTTAAGATATTTACCTTCAGATATTTAAAGTAAAGGAGGAATGGATTACTAAGTTATTTGTTAAAGGTAATTTTATTATTGCTTTTCCTTTGGCAAAAGTAATTACAGCCCCTATTTGGACAACGCATATTTTGAAACTAATGTAGTCGAAATTCCTAGCTTCAGAAAAATATAAACACAAATCCCTTTGTAAAATCTTAGGGTCTTTATGAGCTTGATGTAATCCTTGAACTCCAGATAAAATGCTTTATTTTAAAATGATTTCTAAAAATTACGATTCCACACCTTCCTCAAATAGTACCGCCATCTGAGGACCAAGTGTGCAAACAAACAAGCTTGTGTGGTTGAGTTGACATCCAAACCATAATATTCTTAAAATGCATTCAGTCTACCTTTAAGGGTTTCCATATCCTAACAGTTCCAACACTGTTTAAAATTCTGAAGTTCTTAGTTTCTTCTGGGACTTGAGGCAATCTCAACTATGAACCTCTATAAAATTAAAAACCAAGTGACATACTTCCAATATACAAAGGCACAGAATAACTGTTGCAATTCCAATAAGTAAAAGCAGGGTGGCAGGGGTGGGGGAGCAACGTGGAAAGATTGGACCAAAGTGAGACCAAAACCTAGTACGGAAAACATTAAACATGGCGGCACCACATCCGGAATCCGGGGTTAGGTGGTGGCCTGGGCATGGTTATTCTGCCTTGTTGCCTGTATTCCATATTGTATTCTCCTAAGCTTTCTCATTTCCTCTAGCATCTACCTTCTTGATATTTTTACTATCCTGTGTTCTCCACTTCAACCTAGGTTCCTCCTTCACAGTGTTAGATATAGGATTCTCTGGACTTTTTTTTTTTTTCTGGAACATTGGTGCAATCCTCTATGACCCTGCCCACCCCCCTTGAATTTGCCATTCCTGAAAAAATCATCACCATGTGCCTGATGCCAAATTCTGTTAATCTCTGCAAGCTAGACACATATTTGTCCTTTTTCGACCATGCCTCAGTGGTGTTAGTGTCTACCTGGCTGAACCAGGGAAAACATTTCTCTACATGGTCCTGTTTGAACCAGGCATTCCTGACCTCTATTTTTTCAGAGTACTCACCTTTTTTTTTTTTGGTAAATTTTTAAATTTGACTTTGAGTATTATATGCAGAACATCTTAATCATCTTTCTACTCCCATCCCTATTGGCACCCTCCCATAGCACTCCCCAACTTGAATTTATGCAATCTGTCATTTATGTTAAAGCCTGTTGAGTCAAGTTAGTGTTCCCAGATGGCCCTCAGTGCAAGTTCATCTACTGAGGTCTAGTCAGCCTATCTAGAGTCTCTTCCTTTAAGGAGATCAGCTCTTCCTCACTTAGCAGTGATCAGCTGACAATAGCTCTTCAGCTAAGATTGGGGCCTGCTGCTCATCTCCACATTTCTGTGCTGGATTTTTATCTGCTTGAGTTTGCATGGGTCTTGTGCATACTGAAACCATTGCTATAGGTTCATAAAAGCAAAGTCCCAGGGTCCTGTAGGACTCTATTATCATATGGTCACACATCTCCTCCCTGGCTTTGCAGTCTTTCTTCCCTGAGCCCTGAGTGGGTGGAGTTTAATATAAGAGTCCTGTTCTAGGACGCACACTCTGTAGACTCTTACCCTCTATGCTTTTGACGTTTGTTTCCATTTGTGTTCCTGGCCTTCTGTTGCATAAGGGAGCCTTATTGATGAGAGTTGAGAGTTGCATTAGTGTTCTCTCTACCCCGTGTTCCATCATGTTCCATGAGTCTGAGGTGTAGACGTTGTATTTCAGGTATGTCACTTAGGCTTAGGCAGTTCACAGACAATCTCTGTGTATGACCAATTGTGGAGCTCTGATAATCTCCCTCTGTTGTAAAAGATGTTTCTCTGATGAGAGGTAACTGAGATACTTGTCTGTAAATATAAGGATCCGTATTTTGCACATGTTAAGTAATTACATTAGTCTAGGGTTGTGACAGCCTTGGGTTTTCTCTAAGATATATGACCTCTCCAACCATGTATATTTGGCTGTGTTTACAGTACCACACATGAATTTCCTCTTATTGAGTGGGCTTTAAGTTCAATAAATAGCTGTTGATTACCCCCAAGATAAAAAAAAATGCCACTACTCCCTCAATAGAGTTTGCTGTTCTGGTCATTGATGTGGTTATTAGGCCTTATGGCTAGGGTAGAACCTAACCGTTAATAGCTTCGTAGTGTTCGCAAAAACTATGAGAGCTAGATTTCAGGGAAGGAAGCTTCCAGGTCAGTTCCAGTTCCATTGCTCTTAATCCTCAGAAGTATGTACTGTCTTCAGCAATAGGGTATTACCTTCAAGTTCTGGGATGCAATTGAAGACTGTGGTGACAGCCTGTGTATCTTTGGGAGTCTCTTGGACTACCTTGACCAACAACTCAAAGGAAAGTTTCCCCTGTCTGGTACTGTTTCTTGTCATGTGGCTTTCAGTTCTGCACATGGACTCATGTAGAGATAACAGTATAATTTTTCAGTAGGGTTTTGGGCTAACTAATTCTCCCTAGTTTTTTACACTAGGTGGCATTATTTTTCTCTCTTCTCTTTTTCCATATCTAAGCCTCCTTCCACACTCTTCCCTGTTAAAGTATTCCCATTATTCTTATTTCTCCCTTGACAATACCTTTGTTCTATGGTCCCCCATCTCTTGAACTCCTTCCCCTTTTTCCCAAGAACTCTTTGTATAACCCTCCCAATTCCCTTCCCATTGAAATACCCCAAATTTTACACATTTCTCCATTAATAACACCTGTCTCCTACAGTTCTTTTCTCTCAGGTTTCTTCTTTCCTTTTACCTCCCTGGTTCCTTTCCATTTTCCTGGCTCCTGCAATTATATCAGAATATATACTCACATATCAGTATTTGATGCTAAGATCCACAAATGAGGACGAATACAACATTCAAATTCTAACAAAGTTTCTCTATATTTGCAATTATTTGGGGGAGAGGCAATATATAATTATCAAAATTCAGTTATATAACGAATGGAAAATCCATTAGAGTTTTTAACAGTAGATTAACCAAGCAAAAGAAAGATTAAGGAAACTGAAGACAAGCCATTGAAATCACAGAGCTGGGATAAAAAGGACAATGAGAGACAGTGAAGAGAACTATGGGGCCTTATTGGTTGTGGATGCCATTGAGCAGATCAATGAAAATACATTATGAAAATTCCAGAAAGGAAACATCAAGAGAAACAATCAAAAGACTGACTGGAAGGAATGATGAAAACTTCCACTAAATCTAAGAAAATAAATGAACAGATCCAAGAAGTTTGAGTAAGTCCATTGACAGTGAATCCAATGAGAGCCACAAGGTTCATCATAATCATACTGTCTAGAGCTGAGGACAAAGGAAATGATGAACCTAGCAAGAGAAAGTGATTGATCATGTATAAGGAAGGCAGAATTCATAGTAACCCCCAAATAGGAGCAAACAAAATGGCCAAATGCTTATCTTTAACAGTATCACTACATAGACCAGGCTGGCCTTGAATTATTAACCTCTTGTATCAACCTCCTGAGTGCTGAGATTACAGGTATATACTACTACATTCAGTTTCTATTTCAATAGCGCTTACAGAATCCAATATGATTGTGGCATAAAACTGTCCTCCAAATGTCAAGCTTGGTTGTGCCTGCTCGCTCAGGGTCATCACAAACAAACATGATTGTTGGCACTTTGTAAGAAAGGAGTGGCCAGGAGAGTCAATCACAGCTCCCAACCAACCAGCCAGTCCAAGTTGCATGGGGGGGGGCTAAGGGTATGTAAGAGGAAAACACCTTGTGGCACATGCTCTCACCATTTTGTGCAGCTACCAGGAGGTCACAGAATCCATGCTTGGGTATCAACTTTCCAGCATGGCCATAAATGGTGGAGCTCCCACTGTTCTGTAAGTAACCCTTCACTCACTGCTCTGTAAGTAAGCCTAATAAACTGTAGTTTCCCAAAATGCAGTTTGGAGAAATTAAACCTCAGTTTGTCATAAGGATGGGGGGGTATTGTTCATGCCTCCCCTAAGGAATTTTAGTAACAATGATCCTGTTTATGTATAGATTTGTTCAATACATGCCCCTGGTAGGAAAAATGTATAAGAACTTTAGACATTCTAAAGTTCTTTAAAGTGGTCATTGAGGGCAGCCATTTTATGGCTCTAAGAAAAGCCATATATGTCAATTTTAGTTTGTAGCCAATTTAGACACAATAGCTATTATTGTAATTCAACCTTATTTCCCATGTTGATATCAACTAAATTAGATATTATAAGACTGGCTTTTCACACTGCTACATGCTGCCACTCAAGGGTGTGTGAAGCACACAGTATTAATTTGTATCTCTTTCTCATCTTTTATGCTATAGTGTATCCTATAAATCTCATAATATTAAGCCTTTTCTTTGAAAATATGTTTCAGAAAAATATAATGGAACTAAATTGTTCCCTAAGGCATTATAATGTATCTAGATTACTCTATGTAATTCTATGTATTTCTTCATTGAGACTATGGTGTCCACCCACAATCTTTTGAAATGGCTTCCAGATTCACAAAGTCTCCTAATTTACACCTGTTACTCTATATTTTCCAGGTCTTTTTAGGTTAGACATGCCGTATATCTCCTAAGCAAATCAACAGACCTATGAAATGGAATCCTTTCAAAGACAGAGTCTCCAAGCTCAATTTGTATAACTCTTTGCAATTGATAGCCTTCTTAAAGTCAGGCAGTTTCAGAACGAATAGTACACAATGGCCTCAATTCTTCTTTCATAGCATGGTAGGGCTAGTTGAAAAGAGAGGAAAATGAGAAATGTTTTAGCTTGTACATTAGCTCTTTACTTGATGTTACGGTTCCTTGATTCTTATAGGCATAAGCATATTACATTGGAAAGTATCAACCTTACTTTTTTAGTGGACAAAACAGGTCCATTTCCAGATATAATTATTTAAAAATATTTCAATATGTTTATAATCATGTAGCAATAGTATGAAGATTTGTCATATATTTCATGATCTTTCAAATATATATTTATAAGTAATTTGTTGTGCAGTCTTGGTAATGGGTATAAAACATCCAAAAATATTCCAGGCTCTAAGCTTTATGTCTTTAAACACCTCAGCATCCACTCTTTTACCTTCCCCAAATACAGGGTGATACGAATGTACACAGGGGGAACAAAGCTACATGTAAGTCTTTTATTACATTTGTCCCCAAACTAGAATTTGAGAGGGGCATTGACTAAATTAGATTAAGATTCTGCTATTTATTACAGGAAGCATATCAAAATATTAGTGATGAAAATTGGTCAAAGGCTCTTTGTATCTATCAATCTACCTAACTTCATCATCGTCATCACCATCCTAGTGAGAGTATTTCCCTCTGTTCATTATTTTCAGGCACCACTTGAAACAATAATATTTGACATACTGTGGCAGATGTTACTATCATCCCCACTTAACAGATGAAACTAATACACTGTTAATTTGCTTAAGGTTACAAAACTAGTAAATGGAATAAGTAGGATTTAAGCACAGGGAGTGGTATTCCAGAGCTGGGGCATGTTGACCTTACACTGTAGTTCTTGAGGCAATAGTGTTTTCAGTGTATAACTTCATTGTACTCTGTGTGTGTGTGTGTGTGTGTGTGTGTGTGTTGAAAGTTATAATCATTGTGAGTCTTGTCTTTTTTACATGTCTAAGAAGACTGAGCCCAGAAAGACAATTTACTCTTCAGCTGAGGTTTAATGATGTATGTAGTATGTCTACAGTGGATCAAAAGCTGTAACTCTAAACCCTGAGACTCTTTTGACCCAATGTCTAATGTAATAAAGAAACAGGACCAAAAAAAGGATTTGTATGATTTTGTACTTCCATTTTCCTGCTGTATACATTTCTACTAAAAGATTGAATCATACAAAGCTTAATTTTGTTGCTCTCTAACCCATAGCTTCTGAACTTGTGGGCCAGGACCTCATATAGGGCCACATCACTTATGGTGAGGAACATGGAAAACTTGGCAACAGAATCTACAAGGATTGCAAAGCTTGCTCATACAACCAAAAATTAATTCAAAATCAAATGTGTAATGGATCCGAGGTATTTCTGACAGTGGCTGTCTTTGTACTACAGGGAATAAGTGTAAGCATAAGCCTTGGTTGTTGGTTGTGAAGACACACATGTAATTGGCATCATACATGACATTACTTCACCCACTGCCAACGACCACTGTCTAAATTGCCTTGGAACAGAGTCAAGACCGTTATAAACTTCAGTGCTTTGACTATGTAGACAAAGATTGCATTATTATAGAAGCATAATGGCTTACTAATGAAAAACAGATGTTTGATAACTTTTCTACTGTCATTCTTCAACATGTAAGCATCAGATTAGTTTTTTTGGATATATTGGGTTAGAATACTTGGTTTTCTATTGTTCTGTTTTAAGGTGCTAATCTGGATTTTATTTTAAATTCATTAAATGAATTTTGACTTGGCATTAGGACAGAATTTTCAACAAATTTCTCTTAATGATTAATTTTGACTTGGGATTAGGACAGAATTTTCAACAAAAGCTGAAATGGTCCTAAACATTATTCAGTCATTATGCACTAAGTATTTATGCTAAGTGGTGTTCTCAGCATTAACAAGTAAGTTAAAATACTAGTCAACTCTGCAAAACATTGAAGATATTCTATATCTTCAGTATTAAATATTCAGCCAAGATATAATTCTTTATATAATATTAAATTTGTTCATCCATCTCACTAGCATGCAAATTTGATTTTCTCTTTAATATGTAATAAAATTACATTCATACCAAAAATTGATTTTAAGTTATATTTCTTATTGATTTACCACTAGAGACTCTTGGATTTATGTGTCCATTTTATTTACCTATATGTAGGAATGACTTTTACAATATGAACATAATATGGACTAATGACTTTTATTTAACCTTGCAACCAAAAAGTTATTGTTTATAATGTAAGCAAGCTCACTGAGCCATGTGCTTTACTTGTGGCCTGGGCACCTGACCTTAATCCATCAGGACCCCATTCCCTAATTCTAACCCTAACCCTCCACCCAAGATAGTGAATGAATGTGGGAATGCTTAATTAACATATCAATGTACCTGAAGCACTGCTTTTTCATTGATACCAATGAGAAGTATCAAGAAGTCTCATCTGTAATTGTGTGTGTGCTCATGTGATATTTTAGTTTTAAGGATCAAAGGGCATGAGTCTCTGATAAGATGGGACTAGAGCCTAGTTTCTAGTCCTCAGTTGATTCTGGAAATACTACTTCAGTAAAGGTATGAGTGAAGCCTGTCTAGAGAGCACAGTTCCACAAGACATCTGAAGGAACAGGTGGTTCTTAGAGTATGGGTCCACTCTTGGACTTAAAATCAATGCAAAGAGTGAGGCTGCTTCTTTATTCAGATATAACTATAATGTGACTTAGAGATGATGCACCAAATACCTTAAATACCTAACATCAAAAAAGCATTTCTCAGGCACAAGGAAATTGAAATAAAAACGTTTATGAAACTATGGTGGAGCACACCTTTAGCCCCAGCACTTGGGAGGCAGAGGCAGGAAGATCTCTGTGAGTTCAAGGCTGGCCTGGTCTAGCCCATGGGTTCCAGGACAGCTGGGGCTATAGGGAGACCCTGTCTCAAAAACCACAAAAAAATTCTAAATTTTAACATTTTTTTGGGTTTGAGAATTTCATCCATGCACACAATGTATTTTATTTTTTATCGGATCCACCCCTCTCTTCCCTTTCAATTCCTCTCTACCCCCAATCACCACTCTCCCTCTCCCCTCCCAACTTCATGTGCTCTTTTTTTATTTTTTAATTCATTGAGTCCATTTAGTGTTTCCCCAGATGTGCATGGTTTTAGGGCCATCTACTGGAGCACAGATAACTGGATAACCATGCACAGGCCAGGTCCCTGAGGGAAAAGGACTCTTCTTCCCCCAGCAGTCATCATTTGACAGTAGCTCCTCAGATAGGGTTGGTACTTCCTGAGCTCCTTCCCCATCCTTGATAGAATTTTGGCTGTCTAGATCCTGTGCAAGTCTTGTATAAGTAGTCACAGCCAATATATTTGAGTTCATTTATGCAATGGCTCTGTCATATCCAGAAAACACTTTTGCTGCATATGTGCATTACTTCTGGCTCTTACAATATTTTTTCCCTCTCTTTCTTGATCCCCTATCTTTGGTGGAGGGGTGTGACATAGTTGTCCTGTTAGACCAAGGCTTTCCATAGTCTCTTATTCTCTGCAAGTTGACCAGCTCCGAATCTCTGTATTAATTGTCATCTACTGTAAAAACAAGCTTCTCTGATGAGGGTTAGAAAATGTATTAATACATGAATACAAAGGTAAGGACTTAGGAGGCAGTTTATTCTATGTCCATTTAGCAGAATGATAGTATTAGGCTCTTCCATAGAGCCTATGACCCAGCTAGTACCAGTTAATGGTTATCAGGCATGAGTTCTATTTTATGGATTGGGGCTTTAAATCAAACCACAAAATGGCTGGTTACTTCCATAACATTTTTGTCACTATTGTACTAATTGGCATATTATACCAGGCGATTTTTATTATAGCTTGCACAGTTCACAGCTACATAAAACTGTATATCAGGAAATATTAAATGTGACCAGGAATGAGGGTTGCAGGGTAGAGGAGCATGCATGGGGGCAGTGGGAGATAACTAAGATTGAAGACTTTTCAAAATGCCATATGGAAGACTACCTCTATGGAAGCTTCCTTAAATATTTACACATAAAACAAGAGTTTCTATATATTAATTGGAGTTACCCTATACTAAAGTGACAGTGCTTCTATAGACACCATAGGCTATCAAATGAAAGCCCAGTGACAGGTATGGATTACCATTACCTCTTTTTGTAGGTCAGTGAAATCTCATAACCATAACCTCCCCCACCCCATTAGACTGTTGTCATTGCTCTTGTTTGACCCCCATAACTTTATGGTAAGACCCTATATCCGAAGGCACCACATACCTGAGTCTGAGGACATGGAAAACTCAAACTGGCACTGATCTGGAAGCTTCATAGTGATGGAAAGTGAAGAAAAGAAGAAAATAATCAACAGTCTTACCCATTCCTCCTCTTAGAACACGGCCTTGACATGCTTTCTCATCAACATGTGTTTTTTAAAATGTGATTTTTTTTCACTTTATTGTATCTTACATTAAATCTTAGAAATCAGAGAGACATGAAAAACAGAAAAAAAAAAAAAACAGGAAACAAAACCTAACATTTTCAAAATTTTATCCAGGACATCTATGCTCTGGGGATGACAAGTTTTATATTATTATTGTAGTTCATGTGCCCTTTTCATGTGAGCAGCAAGTTCATATGTAAAAATAATTCATCTTTTCAAATATTTAGCCACAGCAGTACATAAGGGCAATGTCAACTAGGGAACCACATGGGCGAGTGAATACCTAATAGCCCACAGGGGAAATTAAGAATATTGGGTAATATAATTTGGCACAAATAGTGTTTCTTATTTCTATTGGAGTAGCACCCACTGCCTTTCTACCTTCTACCGGAAATATTCTCAGATACACCTAAGTGAACTATAATATCTTATAAATAGCAGGTATGAACTATAGATACATTGGTACCTGGAAAAATTAAAGACAAGAAGGAATGTATCTGTCAGCAGACCGAATTAAAATGAGGCTCATTCATTTAAAATTCATGGTAGTATTGCAAGAGATTTTGTAATATCCAGACTAAGAACAATTGGAAGTTGTTACGGTCTTTAGGCCCATAGAGACAAGCACTGGAAACTCTTTATCGAGTTGTTCACCATGGGAACTGAAAGCACGAAGAAAGACTGTGGCAAGATTAAAGTTGCAGAGACATAGAAGTATGCATGGAGCACGGGACCCATGTCAGCTCAGCTAAACAAGGGCCCAAAGGGGAGGTGAGAAATAGGTGGTGGGTCAGCACTAGATAGAGAACTAGTTGAGACTGATTGCTGCTGGGTGAGGGAGAGTATGACTTACATATGACCACGGGATGGGCTGACTAGACTCCAGTGGACGCATTTAATCTGAAGCACATTTGGGTACAAACACCTGAATGAATAGGACTCAGCATGTATGGCAGAGTTCATAGGGTTCAGTGGGGCTATAGGGGGAGGTGTGGATGGGGGAGGGAGCCTGGATTTGAGTAGGAAATGTTGTATGAAATTTTAAAAGCTCAATTAAATAAAAATAAAAAAAGAAGGAAATAAAGCACAAAGAAATGGGAACAGAAATACCCTGGGCTTTCTTTGCTGGTGTTTCCACCTACCTTAATGGCTTATAAGAAGCCAGAAACCAATGGCACCTAGGTTTCGAACTAACCTAGGGGTAAAGAACAAGGCTGTAACTGGAATGGGGAAATTGAGACAAGTGTTGAGAAGGCAACACTGAGCGTGAGTGAAGAAAGAAGCCTGGTGGTCCATCAAAGATGATTTCTACAGTGATGTGTTATAGTGAGCAGAAACTCAACCCACATAAGGAGCATAGGCTGATGAGGGAATTTATTTTATTTTTCTTTCCTGTTTTTCCTTGTCTTCATTTGGCATTTTTTTTTATAGAATACATATATTTAAAGATGCCACATAGTCCTTGAGCATTTTCAAGGTTCTCTATTCTTGGTTGAATAGAAAAAAAATGATTCTTTAAATATATTTAATCAGTAATGCTGTATTCATTCTCTGATTGAAAGTTTCAAAGACTGGAAGTATTTGATAATACTTTCCTAAAAGTGTGCCCTCAAGAAAGTAGTTTACAGGGTATTTGGTTCCAAGAATTCCACCTGCTTTGCAATGGAAGCATGCAGAAATTTGTTGGGAAACCAGTTCGCCTTAGATGGATTTTATGTATAAGAGCAATTGTTCACCCACATGGTGTTATTAAAGATGAAAGTAGTTGTTCATCTCTCTCTAGGAAGAATATTTGTGTTTGATTTTTTCAAGACAAGCAGGTGAGAATATGGATGAGAGATGACTGAGTGACTGAGAAAGCCAACTTTAGTTGTCAGGATTCAATGCTAAGTCTCAAATAAAAGTTTCTACATGAGGATATATCTCAGAGTTCACTAAGAACAATTAAAGCAAGATAAGGAAGTAATTAACTTTTTATTTCAGTTCAGCTTGAGTGGAAAGTTTTACCTTTGACTCCACTTTGAAAGTCAAGGAATAGTATCTATGATTTTCCACAGATAGTATTTTATTATTTATTGTTTCTCATGTGTATGTGTATGTGTATGTGAATGTGGGGTGTGTGTGTGTGTGTGTGCGTGTGTGTGTGTGTGTGTGTGTGTGTGTGTGTGTGCAGATGTTCGTACATTTCTGTGGGCACCCACGTGGAGGCCCAAGGTTGGTATCAGGAGTCTTCCTTGGTCACATTTGACTTTATTAATTGAAGAAGCATCTATCAGTTGAACCCAAGCCTCAATGATAAAACTAGTCTTGGTAGCAAGCTTGATCTCTTGTCTCCCCCTTCCAAGTACTGGAACTGCAAGTCTGTTGCTGCACTTATCCAGGATTTATTAAGATCTGTGGATCTGAACTCTGGTTCTTACATTTGCAAACAGGTGCTTTAACCACTGAGCAATCTCCTCAGCAACTTAGTTTATTTTAACTTATTTTTTAACATGTATCATTGTTTTGAATGCACATATGTAAGTGCACCTGTGTCATGCAATGGCCGTGTAGGCCAGAAGAGGGTGTCAGATCCGTTGGAACTGAAGTTACAGATGATTGTCAGTCACTATGTGGGTGCTCTGCAAGAGCAGCCAGTGCTTTTAACTGGTGAGTCATCTCTCTAGGCCCAGCTTATTTTGTTTTAAAAGAAAGTGTAGAGAGATAAAGAGAAAGGCTTGAAGTTGTGTTAAGTAACAACTTTGTTGCAAAACATCTGTCAATCTTTAAAACATTTTGTAAAAAGTGTGTGTGTGTGTGTGTGTGTGTGTGTGTGTGTGTGTGTATGTATGTGTGCTGATGTATAAGGGTACTTGGGTATGTGCAGGTATGGGTGTGGAGGCTAGAGGTGTCATGTGGCCTTCTCTCTCTCTCTCTCTCTCTCTCTCTCTCTCTCTCTCTCTCTCTCCATCTTATTTTCTTGAGACAGGGCCTCTCCCTGACCCTGAAGCTCACTGTTTCAACTAGGCTGGATGGCCAGTGAGCTCCCAGGATCTACCTGTCTCTGCCCTCTCACACTGGGATCATGAATTCATGCTCTGCTTTTACATGAATACTGGGAAACTGAACTCAGGTCCTCATACTTGCAAAGCAAGTGTTTTTACTCACTGAGCCGGCCCCAGCAATCTCAAAAATTACTTTATAAATTTAATTTCTAGAAAGGCACCAGAAACTTAGACCAAGTAGCATTTGGAGAAAGCTTAATTAGGAATGAATAATAGAAGAAGGAATGTTGTTAAGACAAACTGTCAAAAAAAAAAGAAAAGAAATTAGGAAAATATTTTAAGAATAACTAAGGATGGGCAGGAGAGATGACTCAGTAGTTAAAAGCACTGAGTGTTGTTGCAGAGAACCTGAATTCAGTTCCCAGCACCCACATGGCAGCTAACAACCATATGCAATTCCAGTTTCAGGGGGATCGGTGCCCTCTTCTGGCCTCCAAGGGCACTGTATGACATGGGTGCAGTTACATGTAAGGAAAACACACATATAAAAATAAATCAATCAAAAAATTAGATATAACTAAGGAGAATGAAAACATAAAGAGTAATCCTTGACTTATTAAAAACAAAGTACTGGTATGAAGAACCAACCTGTTTTGACTGACTTTATTTCTGTGTATGTTCCGGAAATCTTTGGTATTTGGGGTTATATCTGTGTTTGTATATATCTGTGAGGAGAATGTGTGTACATACTGTGTGTAACTATTTTCTAGACAATAAGATTGTTATATAGCGATAACTAGCTGTTCATTAGGTCCTGCACTACAAAGTCATACAATGTAAGATACTTATCCAACCCTTTATTCATCTTGTCCAATCATCTTATGATCTGTTATTTAGTCTTTGTTTACATCCTTTCCTCTCCTCTCTTGCCTAGTTATTTGGTGATCTTTATTTCCTTTGTTTGTGGAATCTATGAATAGTTGGCCACCAGTTCACCTTAATCAGTGCTCAAGAAGATGGTTCAATGAACTTTATTTTTTTTTGCTTTCCAATAATCATTTTGATTTTTTTATAGACTTCATTATACATTTCAGTTACTAAACCTGTTTCTGAATATTATCTAAATACCCCTGATGAGTGATTATTTCTTAAATACTTTCAAAGAGATTTCATTGTTTATTTCTTTAAAATATTGATACTTGGGTAGATTTTATATCTGTTTGTTGGCATATGTTTGTGTTGATAGTAAACAATGACAGAGTTTAATACATATAATGTGAGATAAATGTGCCTGTTAAAACACAAGATTTCCTTACTATAAAGTGATAATTGACTTAATTGTATTATGATTTTTCTTATAATTTTGCTTGAAATTATGATTCATTTCATTATAAGAAGAGATAAGTTTCATCAAAGAGGTGTTCTCTTAAAGGTAATCATAAATCCTAGATGGATAAATAGAGCTTCTTATTCTGAATCAGTTATAGTCTAAATAATTGAACATGCATTTATTTCTATAAAATGGGTATGTTGTGGCTCTCTTCTTATGCACTGTAACATATAGTTAATAATTATGTACTTCTGAGTAATGTGCATTCATGAATTAATAGGTTAATAATGCATATTCTCAATAGACTATTGAAGTATACTGGAGCTCATTGGAAAGAATATAATTTGTGTTTGGGGAGGAGTGTTGTCTAAGTGTAAATTAGAGAGAGCTGATTACACAGCATATCTATTACCCTACATTATACCACATATCACTTACCCTACATTTGAGGCTTAACTCTAATAACAGATTGGACGTGTAAGCACAGAGTATCTGGGAATCTTCTACTCATCACAGAAGAATCCCTGAAAGGAGGTTATTCATTTAACCAAAGTATTAATAAGCTACCTTCTGCTTAGAACAAAAGGTTAGCAGGAGAGACCTCCCTCAAAGTTATCATATTGCTAGTGTTCACAGCTGTGTTTTCTAGATAGTATCTGCCAAACGAATCCCATGAAAAAAATTGAGTTTATGTTTAGTTCTTTAGATGGAAGAAAGCGTGTGCGTGTGTGTGTGTGTGTGTGTGTGTGTGTGTGTGTGTGTGTGTGTGTGTATTGATAACTCCGGCCAGAAAGGACATTTGCACCTGATGGAAGAGAAACATTCTGTAGCCAGATTTGTGGCTGTCTTCAAACCCTTCACCATCTGAATAACCCCTGAGGTTAAATAACTGGTAGACATCTGTAGGGAGAAGTAAGAAAAATGAGATCATCAAGGAACGATATTGAGCTTACAACATGTGGCGAAATGAGTGGCTCTTCACCATCTGTTATTTGTGTGTGTATTTTATTATGTAAATGTTCGTACACACTGCATTCTAAACAAAGGAACATTACTTCCACTTTGCTGGTGCTGCCAAGCTTGCGTATGTGTCCTGGAAAAAGAAAGTGGCAGACAGAAATTCAGGGTTCATCTGGCCACTTGTGTCCCTTTCCTTTCACTACGAGGGTGAGAGACTCTAAGTAGGTTTGATTCCTTTTCTACATCCTGTTAACAAATACAAAGCTCGGCTGTGAATGGAAAACAATGTCTTAAATACTACAGTTATGGTCCAAAGTTTCTTTTCCTGGCATCCACAGGAAAACAGATACTAGAAACTAGGATACCCTGGGATGGTTCCAGTGTACACTAGTGATAAATCCAGGCTAGAAAATACAACTGGACAGAGAAAACAGGCTCTGTTCAGTTTTCTCTCCTCTGTTTAATTCCTGGCACATATCTCTGGGTCATGGGAAGGTTCTGGTGGACTGCTGTCATTGTCTCCCCCCAAACAAGAGGGGTGTGTGTGTGCATGTTTGGAAGGGAGGAATAAAAGTAAAGAGATTTGGGTGACACATATTCTGTTTTAAATTTTCATAAAATTACCAATTTAAATTGAAATGTAATTATCCTAACTGGCATCTTTTTGGCAGCAGCTTAAAAAAAAATCCCCCGGCTTTACTGTACCAAGCAAAAGCCCAGAGGAGTCCTGACACTGGCCTTTAATCAAAAGCTGAAAAGACACAAAAGCTTTCAGATAATCTATGCCAAGCTAACTTGGACAGCACGGAATCGCCTGGAGCACCCTTCTGGTGGCATTTAAAACACCTGGTGCCCTTAGAAAAAAAGTACATCTGTGTCTGCAATTCCTCCTTCTGTAATTCCCTTAAATCTTTCTCTCCCAACCCATTCTCCTATCTTTTAAAAGTAAGGATGCTTCAGTGACAGTAAAATAAAGCAATTTTATTTACCAAGAGCATGGTAGTGTCATTGGCTGTGCCTGGAGGTGTCAGACTCGGCGGCCATCTGCACAAACACTTCCTCACTGTTTATTTCATGTGGTTTAATATAATTAAACTATCATTGTGCTCACTGATTCAGCTCAAATTTTAATTTGATAATTGGGGAAAAGGTGTGCATTTGAAATGGAGGCAATTAATTGACACTTTAAATGCACTTGAACAGAAATAACTTAAGTTACACCATACTTAGTGGTGACTTATACTGTCATGTTTATGCGAATACTTCCATTTAGCTTGTATCATTACTGGATAAAGGTAAATAATGTTTCTCACTTTAAATCCCACTGATATTGGCAGTCTAATCTAAAATTTGGATTTTTTTTTTACTGCTAAAATAAAATAATCCCATTCTTTTTGCAGGGACTGGTTTTTCTAAAATACAGACGTTCTAACTTCAAGCGACAATCTAATCATTCATAACTAACCTAACACATATGCAGCATAATTATGCAGATTGTCACATAATTTTGTAAACAGACAGCCTGATTCTCATTCTAGCAAACACCTTTCACAAAGAAATAATGAGAATAACAAGGATGGAAAATTTCACTTTATAATAGCATTTTGACTACATTTGAATAAAGGAAAAAAACAATAACTAGTTCTGTCTTATTTAATCCAGTACTAGTTTTACTTTAATTTGTTCCAAGGCAATGTATATATTTTAGTGTACATACTGAAATTTAAAAAGGAACCATATTTATGAATAAAGCAGTTTTTTGTGTTAATTATCTTCCATCTGGAAACAAATATGCTTTCGTATTTTTTCAGACATAAAGAACAAAAGCTGATTTGTTTTAGCAACTTGCAAAATCTTCAAATAAATTTTTTTTTACTAGAGTTCTTTAATTCACAGAGCCTGAAATATGTTTAATCAAAATTCTGAAGCAAATTCAACTTTTAAAAAAAATGTTAACTACCACAATTATACCTGCAGTAAATGTTAATAAGATGGTTGCTGTTTATTTACATGCCTTAAGAGATTGTGTTGTTTATATGCAGTGAAGGAGCAACTGCTCTATTTTATAGATGAAAGTTTATACTGTTGTTTCAACCTATTATTCAATATGTTTAATATTTGCTTTAACGATGGATGAATGTAAAAAAGTTTTATCAGGTCATTTCACTTAAGCACCCATGCTCTTTTTATTAAAGCTGGAAATTTTATTAAAAATAGGCTCTGTGAAGATTTTTATAAACACTAGCTTCACATCAAGGCTGGCAATAAGTTTCCTAAAAATCTTTTCATATAAATGTTCTCTTAGCAGCTAAAAGTTTCTGAAAGTAAGAAATTCCAAACCGCATATGAAGGCACAAATAAAGTAAATAGATAAACCAACACATGGAAGGTACATACAACATAGCACGTTCTTATTCAAAAGAACAGTTCATCTGAAAGTAAATATATTTCTCATATCCTTCCACTATCTACTTTCAGACAAAACTCTAAAAACATCTTCAACAAGTCAATTAATATAATTTTTTAAAGAAATAAAAATAGATCTCTACACATAACTAGTAACTATTCTTAAGCATCAAATGATCACACAGTAATTAATAAATATATAAAATTAACACATCAGCCTTTACTTCTGAACAGAGCTGTGTCTTTGAAAAGAGTTCCGAGCAAAACTGGCCTTTGAAAAGATTAGAGAATCTTCAGGCCACATAGAAAATGATTGACTAGCTAATTTGATAGCTCAGCAATATCAAGGGATCATGGACCAGTGGTTAAAAGACTCTGAAAATTCAACAACTAGTTAGTGAAAGGACCAGGATTAAAAATCATGTTTGAATTTTCACATGAATATTTATTGTATGCATATTTGTTTGTAATTTCAATAATCTTGGCTGAAATGATAATGATTTTGCACAATCTGACATCTCATTTAGAAAATCAATTCTTAATACAATTTTCTTTTTTGAATGTTTTTCAGGAAAGTAAACTTTCTTCCTAAAATATTTTCATTTTGTACCTAGTCATAGGAACACTGACATGGTTCATTCTTCTGAATACACATGCAATCCTTTTCTTCATTTATGTTGCTTGTTAATAAATTTTCAGAGATGTCTTTTCTCTACCTGAGAACAGTTTAAAAAGTTGGTTGATTACAAAAATTCAATTAAAATTATTTGAAAAGCGGTTAATTTCATAAAAGTACTTAGGTAGATGAAGATACAAAATCCATAGTCATGGGTAGATAGTAGGCAGTTTCTCTAAAGTGCAGTGCCTGTCTCATTAAAATAATTCTTTTTAAATGGAGGGTCAATATCTATTCTATCAAAGGAGACTCTACATAACTCAGTTTAATGTTGGTTTTATTCAACAGAGCTAATATCTATCCTTGGTCTGTGGTTTTAGGCAATAAAATCACATGACAGGATTACTCATTTTAAAACGAATTGGGCAATTCGTAAAAACACATGTTAAAAAAAACAAAAACCCTGCAACGATAGTCAAGGAAAGTTTAAGAAAAAATAGCTAATTGTTCTAACAGTAACCACCCACTTTTTATCTACAGAAAAAATAAATGTTGTACATTGAAATTTTTCAGGGTAAATATCAAAATTGATTATCTGAAACACAGTTTCTGGTTTTATTAAATTTTTCTGTGACCAAATATTTTTATTGCCAAAACAATAAAAATTGGGGAAAATGGAGGTAAATAAGGCCCAAAAATTTTACTCGAGGAACCTACATCTTAAGTGATAACTCCGACTGGGATAAAAGAGATGAACACTTACTTGGAAGGGAAAAACTGAGTCAGATTTTTTTTAGATATGAGGATACTTGGACAATGAATAAGGAGGAATGGAAATGACTTACTATAAATTCAGAGCCTAGAACAAGCCAGAAAGGGTACTGACCAAGCTACAAATTATGTGTTGATATTAATAATGGTGGGAACAGCAGTGAGTTTCTTGCTATTCCTTTACATATGCATACAATAGACTTTGGGGAAATATTTGAAGTTTTTCTAAAACATGACATTTTCAGAAATATTAACTTCATTAAACAAACTATTTCTTCTATTTGGGAAGAAAATAATAAAATGGAAATGTTCAGGAAATTGTGAGTTGTATTTTTTGTTTAAAAATAACGTGAAGGTAAGCAGGTGCAACCCATGTGTCCACTGAAAGATAACTGGTAATCATGGAAACATTCTTGAAATTTCAAAACCTTGACATTCAAACAGCTACCTCCACTTATGCTGTAATCTCCCCTTTCTGTATACTAACACTGGTCTGTATTTTACATGCTTTCCAAGTGTGTAAGACTTTTGGCTGTGTTAGCAGTTTTGTTTTAATATATTCTTGGAAATTTTATCTGGCAAGTTACTGTGTGCTTTCAGCAAGGGGCTAAAGTGGAGGCAGGTTTTCTATCTCAGACGAGGTCATTCATCGTATTATCAGTGGATAGGAAAGTCATGTAGCAGCAAGTTCTCATGGCACAGGAGACATGGCATGTGTCTTTGCCATCTTTCTCCCACTCTTAAACTTTAGTTTCATTGTGATAAAATCAATGGTATCTCTGGGCACGGAAGCTTCTCATGCCACTTTTAAAAGTTTAATAATTGCACTGGTATATTAGGTACCTTATTAAACCAAGAGATGCGATGTGTGTGTGATTCCTTTTCTTAAAAAAAATTGCCTGTGGCAAAGACAGATGCTTTGAATAAAATGTTGCAGGATGAGCATTGAAAGTCTTCTAACTCTGTCCATTTATCAGCATTTCTTTAGTTACCAGAATAAATTTACATGGAATCTCAAAGATGCCACTCTGAATAAAAGCTAGGACAGCACTTGCTGTGCGGGCTACAAAGTACACTCTGCAGACATGTGTGCACCCCTCTAACTTTGGTGTACACTCTCCATTTCAGACTTGATGTGACTTTCCACAACTCGGCACACAAATGAGAACTGTTCATGCCTCCAGGACTGACAAGAGACTTCTAGGACACTTTGCAGGCTGCTGAGGTCAGCTCTTATTCAGCCTTGTTTCCAAACCCATGGCCCCCTAATGAATCAGACTGCTAGAACATTGGCTCTTGTTTTCCAGCAGGAAGACGATTTTCTTGAAGTTAAAACTATAAAATCTGAAACCAATCTGCAACTTCAATTTCATTCCAAAAGAGTTTAGATTTAGTGTGCTTGAGTCTGAGATAAAAGCTATTGTTTTATGTTAATAAGTGGAAGAATAGGTATTCTGCGGCTAATGGCACTCCTCTCAATTACTACCTTATTTACAGCAAAAGAATGCCATCGATATCATATTTCATCAGCAATGATGCCTTGGATATGTTCTGTGGATAATTACGGTATCTTTTCATCTCCCTTTTGTTATAAGAAACTCTTACAGTAAAAGCTTTTAAATATGCAGTGGGAGTGTATAATCCAAGTTATCAAGTACAACAAGAAATCGTTTTGGCAAGTTCAGAGGCCTCTCAAAATTCATGGGTTTGAAGTTTCATATCTAATTGGAACCATTTAATGTTGGAATAGGTTTGCTCTTAAGAAAACCGTGTGGCACTTTTAAACAGGGTGTGGGGAGACTTTAAGAAATTTTTAGAAGGTCTTATGACATTTAAGTTATGTTCATTTAACAATGGAAATTCCTATGCACTGATGTTTTAATATAGAGACAAAAGTTGGAATTAAGGAATTATATCCATATCTATGAGAATTAAAAGATCTTGAAAATTGCTTGTACAAAAACTTCGTGACGTTATTGGGTCAAATAATTGAAGAATAGCACGAAACTATCAGAAATTCTGTTAACATACAGCCATTTGATTCATTTTTTTTTTTTTGCTTTATTTTTCTCAAGGGCACAAGTGAGTTGTTTAGAGACCTAATTTAAGTTTTGATATTACTTGTTAGCTTAGCCATCCAAAGACCATTTCACACATGTCTAGCTCTTCCAGTAAGGACAGCAACCTCTATAACTTTCTGTAAATGTTTCCACACCTCAGTTTTCAGCTTTCGTTTGAACAGCAAGGCTTGGATATTAGTCATGGTATTTTCTAGAGTAAAATGACCTAAAAAATTCATATTTGTGTCCCTTTTCTATGTCTGTGCTCAGTGGAATAGAATCTACCATGATTTAACCTTTGTCGGAATGTCTAGATAGAAAGTAGACTTTCTAAACAGTGAGATTAGAAAGATGTCATGAATAGACAACATCATGATGCATAGGTAAACGTAGCTCCAAACCTATGATTTCACGTCAGTACAAAGGCTAAGAAAGGACAGCAACAAGTAAAGCTTGCTTTGGCTCTATCTATGTAATTGACATTTTATAAACCTAGTTACAAAGATAGAGAACTATAAAGAAAATCTGAGGTGTGTGCCTGTGTGTGTGTGTGTGTGTGTGTGTGTATGTGTGTGTGTGTGTGTGGTCTTCTCTGGCTATGTAAATGTACATCTAACCCCCATTTTGGAACTTCATAATCTAATTTTCGTGAGGTTTCATTTGTTCTTTTTTTTGTAAAGTGATTCAAATACTTTTCCCAAGGCTTTATTATTTTATTGATTTTATTTTTTTTTAATATTCAGGCATAAAAAAATTCTTGGTGTTGGGGCTAGAGATATGGCTCAGCAGTTAAAAGCATTGATTGCTCTTGCAGAAGCCCTGGGTTCAGTTCCCAGCACCCACATGGTGGCTAACCATCATGTGTAACTCCAGTTCCAGGGAATCCAGTGCTCTCTTCTGACCTACTCAAGCACTGCATGACATGGGTACACTTACATACATGCAAGCAATACACTCATACACATATAATAAAGATAATAAGTACAGTATCTAAAAAATTTCTTTGTGCTAAAACTGTGCAGTCTTGGGTAGAGGGTCACTGCTCTTTGTTTTCATGCAAATATCCAGTGTTAAATCATTTTGGGGAAAACATTTTTTCCCTCCTTTAAAGAGATTTAAAGAGATTTTCTTTAAAAAAAAGTTTTCTTTTAAAAAACCTGTCTTTATTTCTGCACTCAGTTCTCTCTTCTATTTATTTATATGATTATTTTATTCATCTCCAGTCTCCGGTTTCATATATATACACATATATATGTAGATTTCATGAAATTGTAGCACTTATTATATCCATTACTTTTCTTCTTTTAAAAACTTTTCAGGTAGTCTTTATTCATATTCCCCTATAAATTTAAGAGCCAATTTTATTATTTTTGATAAAACATGCTCTGTTTTATATTTTTACATTGATTGTATTGAAGCCAGAAGTACACTGGAGAAAACAGATTTCTCAACAATGCCTACATAACCACACACAATGAGAAAAGGTAAAAGTGAAAAGATAAAAAGATAAAAGTATTGCCGGGTATGGTGGTGCACACCTTTAATCCCAGCACTTGGGAGACAGAGGCAGGTGGATCTCTGTGAGTTCAAGGCCACCCTGGTCTACATAGTGAGTTCCAGGACAGCTGGGGCTACAGGGAGACCCTGTCTCAAAAAGACTAGAAAAAAAAAAGATAAAAGTATAAATGTACTTTTGTTAGGTCTAGTTGTTAAGTCTTCCTTGAGTTTCTTCTTTTGCCCTATTATTGTCCTCTGTCCATTCAAGGTTCAGCCCAGAGTCATGCACTGAAACTTGTGGTCATTATGCCCCTAATCTTTTATTCTGGAAGGACCCTTTGCCCTTCTTTTTACTTGTGTAATTGACACATTTGAAGAGGCCCAAGTAGTTATTTTTTAAGACTATCTTTCAGTTTTGGTTTGTCTAATGTTTCCTCATGTTAAATTTAGGTTGCATGTTTTATTAATTAAAACAATTTTTGATTGATTTATTTTAATTTTTAAAAATTATTTATTTAATAACCACATCATTATAATAAGTATTTCATTATAGCATTAACCTATTCAATAAACAGTTTCCAGAGCAAACATGCATCTCTTTCAAAAGTGGCTGTAAATTTTTAGGTTCACAGTTTTAGGTTCACAGCTGAATTAATACAGTTACACAATATTGAACTCAGTATAAACACTATAAGACACAAAATTGAGTGCAGCTTTAATCTTTAAAAAAGATCTCCATTTCATTTTAAAATATACTGTTCCGTACAGAAAACTCATTTTTAATGTTACTATCACTTAGATGTTTGCACATGCATCTCTAATCTCTATGTATCTGATTATTACTAGTCACAACAGTCACAGTCGGTTACACTTGGATCCTTAGCACCTGAGTATGGATATAAAGTCATCAGGTAGATTTCAATGGTAATGCTTATCACATTTACTAATTAACATGAAATAAAATTTTATGCTTCCTCCTCAAATGTCATTTTTTATTTGATTTTTGTGTGTGTATATCATACAGAACATCCCAAACAATCTTATTCTGTGTTGATTTTTTTGTGTATTTCATATAGAACATCCCAAACAATCTTAATCATCTATAAAACCACTTCCCAAATGGCACCCTCCCATAGCCCCTCCCCAACTGAAGCCTATATACTCTGTAATCCCTGTTACTGTTCACTGTGTTGTTGGTGCCCCCAGCTGTTCCCCAGTGCTTCCTCCATGCTTCCAAGTGAAGCTAGTCATGGCTGAGCAGGACCTTTGACTTATATTCACATAGATGGATCTGGTAAAAGAAAGGAGCCAGGGGCTCCTCTCAAGCCCATGTGACCCCTCATCCTTAGATAAGATTGGGGTCTGCTGTTCATTCTCCCAGTTCTATGCTGGGTTACTATCTGGGAGTCTCTTGGGCCACCCTGGCCAATAACTCAAAGGAAGGTATCTCCTGTCTGACATTGTTTCTTATTATGTAGCCTTCAGCTATGCATATGGTCTCTTAAAAAATTATATTGACCCCTTTAATCTTTGGTTATACTTTCCTTTTGGGTGTTTAAGGCCATAGAGTTGGCCCAGATAAACCAATTTATTTTCACTCTTTAGGTCGTTTGAACAGATCCCAATCTTATCTAAAGGAATATTGGCAACTTATTGCTGCTAGATGAGGAACAGCTGATCTTCCTAAGACAACTCTATATAAGTTGACTAGATTATTTTAATTTTTTAAAATAATTTTTATTAAGCTTTTTAAATTTCATACATTTCCCACTCAAATCCAGACCTCCTCCCCCATCCATGCTGCCCCCTTCCCCCCACAGAATCCTATGCACTCTGCCATACATGCTGAGTCCTACTCATTCAGGTGTTTGTACCCAAATGTCCTTCAGTGTAAATGCATCCACTGGCATCTAGTCAGCCCATCCAGTGGTCGTATGTAAGTCGTACTCTCCCTCACCCAGCAGCAATCAGTCTCAAATAGTTCCCAATCTAGTGCTGTTTTATGTGTATGAGTGTTTTGCCTGCATGCATGCAAATGAACCCATCTTGTACAATGCCTGTGGAGGCCAGAAGAGAGCATTCGATTCCCTGGAACTCGAGTTACAGACTGTTGCTAGTCACCTTGTGGGTGTTGGGAATTGAACTTAGGTTCTTTGCTAGAGCAGCCAGTGCTCTTAACTGCTGAGTCATCTCTTCAATTCCCTGGTTGCTCAGTTTTTGAAGGAAAATTGTAGAAATGATCCTGTACACTTCCCAATATAACACATCATCATGGAGCCAGTGTTATCATGTACAGTACTGATTAACTCAATCATCTGGTTAACTTGATGTATTTTCTCCACCATAAAATTTCTTCCTTTTAAATTAGTAAGTATATTCAGAAATTACCTTTTATCAGCCTGAATTTTCTGTTAATATGATTTCAAATTTATTTTCCCTTTTAAAACTACTTTTTCTTTCAAAAATCTATTATTTTTGCTTCTAAGATTTCCTATTTCTAAAATTTAAATATTTATCTTTTTACTTAATATAAATTTAATTTTATTTATGTCACTGAATATTGATACAATGACTTCCTTAAAGCATTTATCTAGTAATTCAAACATCTCTTAACTTTATGATTTTTGTGCATTTCTAGACTTTTCCTTTGACATATCTCATCTTCCTGATAATTTGTATGTGAATATTACATTGTGGAGAATATGAATTCCATTATATCTTACTAAAGTCTGTTGGTACTTATGTTTTAGTAGACTATTAACTTGATTAGACTCAAAATGAAAATGAATGTGTCTATGTGGACAGCAGCTCAGTTCCTTCTGCTCAGTTCCTTCAACAGTGAGCTACTTCCCATGGGCAAGTCTTATCCAAGATGTGGTTTGGTGGTCAGACTTGGGCTGCCTTAAGCTTAAGACACTTGGTCTCCTCTGACTGACCTCCTCCAGCTTTCCAGTGGCCCTGGTAACCTTGTGCCTCTTGCCCCATTTCCTTTAGTTAGTGATTCAGTGGGCTCCCTCTTCCTATTGGAGTCTGAAGCATTTCTACACTATTGCCAGCATGGTTGTGACATATGACTACCTTCTAGGCAAAATACCAAAAAGATAGCGAGAAAGAAGACATGCCCTTGCTCTGCACTTGTTTTCTTAAGTCCTCACTTTTTGGTTCTCTGAAATCTTGCCATCATGGTTCAGTTTCCAGAACTCACTGAGAAGTGTTTTTTTAATTTTTCCATGTTGTTTATCTCTAAAAGGATTGTTTTATTTTATGATCATTTATCCTGTAATATGGCATAGATTTTCAATGGCAAAAGAATCCTAACAGTGTTGAATGTGAAGATTAATAGTTGAGGAGGCGACTTTAGACAAACTTTTTTACACACTACTGTGAACTGCTCTGGATTTCCTCCAGCTCACAACCTACTACATAATCACTCTCATACTTTTCTGAACTCTCAGTATTCATAGTATATTAGAACCTAGCAATCATACTTGTGCAATGGCACCTCAATTTTCTGAACAGAGTTCATTGGGAAATGATTGAAAAATAACTAGATGGACCCAAGTCTCTTTCCCAATCATTGGGAGGTAGGATTATGGCAATCTGTCTCTCAATTTGGTTTGAATTCCATTATATATAGTTGTATTCCTCATCTTCTTTCATCATGAGTTGAATAGAAAACAAAAGCAAAAGCAGTGTATTGTACCCAAACAGTGATAAATAAATGCATAGAAAGAGATGCAGCATCAAGGGCTGGGGCAAACATGAATCAGTTGCCAACAGTTTTCCAGTGTTCTTTCCTGCCCTATTTGACATTTGCTTGCATTGTTCTGTAGCTGTTAGAAATCCTCCTGCATTAATGAATAGTCTCCTCTGTTTTTTTTTTAAATAAGTGCATGTAATTTCAACTCTAAGAATCCTAGCTAGTCCAAATACTTTTCATAATAGTGTGGCATTATAAGAAAAACTGTATGACCATAATTGTATGGTCATTGTGTGACACACACACACATACACACACACACACATACACACACACACACACACACACACACACAAAACAAAAACAAAACAAAAAAAGGCAGAAGATGCTAAAGTAGCCACTGATGGGCTGAAATTATTTGTTATTTAAAGTGAGATAATTTCTAAGTAATTATGTTAAAATAATCATAAAGGTAATTAGACAAAGATCGTATCTGTTAATTTGAATGCAATCAGAAGAAATAGAGACAAAATGTTTTATAAGCTATGAATCTTGTTTATTTAACTAATGCTGAATAAGGTAATTCTGTTGGAAGAAGCCCTGGAAAGGCAGTATTTCTGTCCTCTCCTGGTGCCCATTCTCCTCCTCTGGGTCAATCCCATTACTGTAATTACATTTCTGCTTAATCTATTTTATTTCTGTACTTAATAAAAAGATGCAATTTTTCTGGATGCTCTGTTTTTCCAATTACGTAACCACTAAGAAATCAATTGCTCAACAAAAGTTAAAGTAATATGATTTGAACATGAATTACTCGCTAACATAAGGACATAATGAACCAGATGAAAAATAAGAGCCCATCTCCCCATCCCCCAAACAAATAAATCATATAAATAAATCTCAGCAAAGGCAAAGCTTGGGATCTCTTGGATTTGTCAAACATTTCATGGATCTTCCAAAACATTTTGGCAGGATAATTCCCTAAAGTGATTCATTATCCATCAATTCATATTTCAATGTCACTTAATATTTGTTGAATATTCACAACATGCTAGCATTGCACAGCTGCTGGGACCACGCTTCTCTGTCTCTCAGCCTCACACTGCATGCTTTTTAAAAGATGAAAAAAGATATTTTAAATTTTGTTGAGAGGGTAAGAGGAAATTGGCCTAAAATCAAATTAGCACATACACCCTTCAGGAATGAATTTCCATGCTCTTTTAGGAAGATTATTATTGCTTCTGAAGGCATAAAATATGACCCTTATTTACATTTATATATTTATGTATGTAAGCCATATGTAGTTCCTTCTTTGCATGTATATGTAAACATATATATCTCTGGGTATATTTATAAAGAAATCTCACTTCCATTTAAATGTGTATTAATTTGATTTAGGCATGTACATATTAATTCTACTATTACTCATAAATTATTTAATGACAACCTAATTTTCACTAACAACCTGATTTCTGTTTAGATGCCTGAGCATGTCTCTTTATGAATAAAAGCTGATGATTCCTCTTACCTGTTCTTTACTTTTATTTGATTCTTACTATAAAGGATATCACATATATGCTTTCACATTTTTTTGGTTCCCGTAAGAGAGAGTTCTCAGTCTCCATTTGCCTCATAAATGGACAAATGTCATTTCTTCATTTTGTTCAAGCATCTGCTCAGAAAGCCTTTGCCACAGCACAGAATCTACATTATCCAGGGTTTTCAGAGGAACCCCTGATCCCAATAAGGGATTTAGTGAAGTGGCTTACAGTTGACAAGGCCTAGGTAGTCTGAAAACAATTGTCTGCACATTGGAAAGGGTGATGCCTCAGCTGTCCCAATCTGGTGCTGAAAGCTGGAATGATTCTTGGAGAGTCGATGATCTTCACTTCACACTGAAAGTCCAAAGAAGCCTGGTTTTGATGTCAGCAAAGGATAGACAAGTTCTCCAGGAAGAAAGAAAGGTGGCAGCACTGCTTCTTTCTTCCTCTTCTCATACTGGGCTGACCACTAGAAGGTGTTACTCATTCTGGAAAGAATATTTGGAAATGCCCTCATAGACCCATCTAGAACCAAATGCCTTAGTTAATTCTACATCCCACAAAGTTGATAATAAAAATTAACCATCATACTACTAGATATATTATTTATGAATTCTGGCTCATGTACTTGATTTTTGGACTTTTTTTTTCCTTTCCTCACATGGAGAATTACTTACAAGTTGTTTCCTATGTCTTCCATTATACTACAAAACTTATGAAAAAAGACTTTGGAATATTTTATTCCTTTACCCATGTAGATTTAGAAGACTGTGTTACAATATTATTAAATTAATAAATGAATTCTCTAAAGAATAGTATTATTTTCTTCTCTATTAACATTCTATTTCAAAATGGAGCTGAACTTGTAAATCAGACTGTTGTCTTCTACCATTTTATAGTTTCCTCCCACTCTAATTTAAGTCTTATTCTTTTTGTCCAATATTCCCTTCTTATGGGCTAGCAGTGTTAATTCTGGTTAAAATATCTCACACCTAATTTTTGGCAAAAACTTTACCCAGTTTTTTCCCTTATTCTCAATTCATTGCTTAATACTTTAAACATATTTTATTCATTATTTTTGTATATGAGTGTATCGCATGCATGTATGTAAGTGTACACATGTTGACGGAGGTCAGAAGAGGGCATTGGATCCCCTGGAACTGGAGTTATAGACAGTTCTTAGAAGACATCAAACCCAGGTTCTCTGCAAGAGCAGTCAGCTTACCTGCTGAGCCATTTCTCCAGCTCTACTTGAGACTTTTAAAAATAAATGATATACATGTTGGTTCTTGAGATTAAACAGCATATAAATGAATTTTCTTGCAAAACTATATAGACTGAAGAACTTAGACAGTCATATAGTAATGTTTGATATAAGTCCTGATATTTTTTAGATTCTAGGCATCTTCAATTAAGGTCAAATTCAAAGATACAAAAGTTTTGAAAATGTTCAAATAAATTCTTTGCATTTAAAAGTGCAACATTATTTGCTCTCATGTGGTTTCACTCACAAATATTTCCTCATACTATCTTTAGAGTCTCCTCATAAAGAGCATGAATCCATCATGAGAAACCTGAAGGGTTGGCTTTGGGGAAGATCTTAATATTGCTTCTGATAATGATCTCATGAAGTACAATTTTCAATATGACTCTAGAACATCTCATTCACTAATTTTCCAATTCTAGAATAATGGAGGGTTTCTTTTCCTACAAAAAAGTGAAAGCTACAATGTGATATCTAGTTGCTTTCTTTGATTTCTCTCAAACACAAACTTATGAATTCCAGCCTAAAGTTTTGTTAAAATGCTGAATTTACCAGTGTGCTTTACAGAGCCTAGCATATTTTAAATTAATGTTAAAAAGAAACAAGAGTGCTGAGCATCATAATTATTCAGTAATAACCCAAGCAGCTGCCTGACTTTCTTTTTTGTTCTTGCTTGGAATTTCTTATCAGATTTTGAAAGAAGGCAAGAGTGGAAAATAACCATCTTTGATTGAGTTGGGTGTGTTTTCTGAAGGTGGAAGTATAGAAGTTATCAGCTGGCAACATAAGAAACAAATCCCTACTCTTTTCTCCAAGGAGCGCAGAAGAATATTAAAAGTCTGCACCAATGAGAGCAAAGCATATTTGCTTTTCTGAGAACAGTGTTGCTTTCTCAGGGGCCCATTTGCCTGATAGAAACAGGTTAATATGATGGTAGTTTTCTTTTACTGTTATCTGTATAAACATCTGCTTAGTTTTAATTAATTTCTTCAACCAAGAGTCTATATAATTTACAGTAACTAAAAGTCAATGTAATCCACAGCAAGTGTTGGTACTGTGTACTCCTGTACGCATGCTCGCATCTCAGGACTTCTTTTGTTGAATTGTGTTAATATTTTTCAGGGCTTCCTAAGAAAAGGGTCACAGTCTCATACCACCAAGAACAAAACTAGAATCTGCCTTGTGCAATCATTCTATTCACTATTTTGTATGAGGCCTCTGTTTCTAGCTAGGTACCTAACTAAGGTAGTGCAGCTAAATTAGAAGTTTGTATCATAGGAATCTAAACAGTGTCAATCTCTCCAGTGATATTTATGGAATGATACCTGTGAGCTTAGTCAACTGTTTTCTATCTTGGTCGTGATATTTCAAAGTAATCTGGACTTTGCTTATTTTACTTTTTTTTGTATAAACATTTTCTTGGAAACTAATTATCTCCTCATTTGAGTATTAGGAAGAACTTTGGGCCGGAAGTTAAGATGATATATATGTTTTTACTTTTTGCTAATCTGCTATACAGTTTTGTGAGATCATTTAAGATGGAGCAATACCACTCTTGGGCATATATCCAAAAGATTTTACATCCTACTACAGAGATACCTGCTCATTCATGTTCATTGCTGCTCTAGTCACAATATCCAGGACATGGAAACAATCTAGATGTTCATTACCTGACAAATGGATGATAAAAATGTGCTACATTTACACAAAGGGATACTATTTAGGAGTTAAGAAAAGTGAAATTATAAAATTTGTAGGTTAAATGAATGGAACTGGAAACAGTCGTACTGAATGCTCATGGGATTTGTGCATGCTGTCACTATTGCTGTGTGTTCATACAAATAATTGGCTATCTGGAAAACTCGCTTCCTTGTGGCCATGTACCACCTCTGGCTCCTACCATCTTTCTGACCCCTTTCCTGAAATAATCTCTGATACAGGTGTCCTATTCAGGGATAAGCATTTTGCAGCCTCTTATTTGCTGCAAGAGGCCAGTTGTAGGTATTTGTGTGTTAATAACAATCTGATGCATAAGGAAGATTCTCTAGTGAGAATTACATTAATCTAAGGGTATAACAATAAGCCATTAGAAGTCAATTTAATACTGTATCTATTTAGCAAAAAACTAGTATTAGGCTCTTCCGTAGGCATACCCAAATTTTTAATTGGGTTATTTTTTGATATTTAGTTTTTTGAGTTCTTTCTATAGTCTAGATACAAATGCTATAGCTGAGGTATAGCTGGTAAAGATTTTTTTCCCCATTGTACAAGTTGCCACTTCACTTGAATGAAGGTATCTTTTGAAGTACAGTTTCATACATCCCTTGAAGCTACATCTCTTTTGGCTAGCTTTCACAGCACTAGAAGGTACTGTGCATGTTACTGAAAGAGAAAGGTAGTCATCAACCTTTAGCTACCTGTGAACTCTGTGGGCTTCAGTAACAAATGATTTGGCAAATATGCCCAGTGGTGCAATATTATGGGAGTAACCACCACTTTCTAATTGGATTTAAAGCCTCTTTCAAAATAGGGAGTCCATGCCTGACACTGTTATCAGGGCCAAGAACCTCTGGCTAGATAGGTTACAGGCCATAATAGGGAACCTAGAATGATAGTAGTCATCTTACTAAATAGTATTAAACTAGCTCATAGTGCTAGACCTATAGATTAGAGGATTTCTCCACTCTTACTGGAGAAGGTACTTTATGCAACAGATGAAATTAACAAAGAGACCCACAAATGGTCAGTGTGCAGAGAATAAGAGACTGTGGAGTGCTCAGACCTAAATGGGACACCTATATCACACTCTTTGCTCCTAAGTCTCAGGGATCATTGCAGATGAAGAAGCATAAAGATTGTAAGATCCAGAAGTGGTATATGAATGCAAAGAGACTGTTTTCTGGATACCACAGGGTAGATGCACATATGAATCCATATCACTTATGAAAGCATGCAGAAGACCTGTGCAAATTCAAGTCACAGAGGAGCCCAACATGGATGGAGATGGTGAGCAGTAATTCCCAGTACTAAGTGAGGATCTATTGGAAATTGATAGCTGTTGCGAGAGGAACAGTGAATTTTCTTTACTGGTATGATGCCTGGTAGGTTGACCAGACTCCAAGGTATAGATCCTCACTCAAGACCACATAGGAAGAAAAGATTAGACACAATAGTCCTTTAAAAAAGATAAATAATAATAGAGGGCATGAAGTCAGGGATAGTAATATGGAGGTGGAAAGGAGGGAGGGTATATGAATATCATTAAAATATATTGTAAGAAATTTTAGAAACAATAATATACAGTGTTTACATATAATAGAATATAAT
>NW_008355390.1:224406-233627 GCF_000622305.1 Nannospalax galili
GGGAATGAGATGGGGTTGGGGGATAATGACTCTTTTATGAAATTGTTGACCAGGGGCTCTCTTAGACCCTTAAGTTATACTGGCTATTGCCATTGAGCTTATTTGCCTTCTAGAACTTGATAAAAACCCCTTTGCTGAAGATACTACACATGTGAGTTGTAGAACAAACATACAGAAATCAAGCTGGTATTGACCCTAAGTTCTTTAAACTCAATTTTTACCATGTGGAAATGAAAAAGAATGGCTTATATTGCCTTTATAGTCCTATTCAATTTCAAGATTCTCATTTAAATTATCGGTTATCTGCCACAAATTTTTGTATTTGAATTGAAATTACTTGACTGCAGTAAATTTAAATTCATCTTTAGAATTGTGATAAAATTACCCTTAAAATTAGTCATCAAATAGTAATAATAATACTATATCTAATTTTGTTCCTATAAATCATATTTAGCTATGTTTCCAAAAGTAGCAATGTAATTTTACCTATTTATAATAAAGACTTAAAATAACTCCATCTTAATGTGCCTGATAGTTTCTCATTGAGTACCGACCAGGTTAATACTGTTGGGTTACTTTTATGCTTTGCCGACATGTCACCCAATTTGCCATAGATATTGGCATTGCTTGGTCAAACGACGGAGTTGAAAATCAAGGCTCAGTGAGACACAGCCCAGTATGTTGAGGAAGGAATTTAATCCAGTCCTCTATTTTCTTTTCTGATATTCAAGAGTAAGACATATTAGGTAATGTCTAAAATTTATTTTTAATATATGTAATATAATATATATTTTAAATATATATGGGTTTCTGAATTTAGTAATTAGTACATTTATTTATCAGTTTGTCATTTAGAAGTTTATGGCAATGGCATTCTATCATATATTAAATTCCCTCTATTGAAGATAGATAATCATTAACAAGTAACAACATGAGATCGTCAGCTAAAAACAGTGTTTTTTCAACTCCTGTGGTGGTCAGTCTTCATAGACAACATAACAATTTTGAATCCTCTAGGAGACTGATGCAGTACAACTTTGAAAATGTCTATGAAGGTATATTTAGAGATATTGAGCTACAGGTTGAAGATTGGATGTGCATGTGGGTAGATGGGAGCCTGGATGAAATAAAAGGGAAACTGGAGATAGCCAGTTGGGTGCAGGCATTTACTCTCTCTGCTTCCTGACTCTCCATGATGCAAGCTGCTCTGCCCCTCATAACTTCTCCACCCTGATCAACCCTCTAAACAATAAATCAGAATACACAGTCACTGTTTTTGTCAGGTATTTTGTTATAATAATATGAATAGTGAGCCTGCCTCCTCTCTGAAGAATTTACATGGCTTGAGAAGTAATCAACTTGCTGTTATAAACAATAGCAAAGTTTAACAAAAATACATATAGATATACAACACATTTACCATTGTTCCTTTTAACCCGCAGTTTTCACGTTTAGGAAGCTACAAGTCACAATTTCTTAACCTTACAAGGTCTATGAAAATTCTGCCCATTGAAAAAAGTAAATTAGTATTAAAACAATCTCTCTCAATCATTACCTCCAAGTTTGATTTTTTCTTTTTTAAATTTCATATAACTACCTACATGTGTTTATAATGTATACTACCAACAATTCTAGGTGTTTACATATGCTTTATTTGAGAAAACTAAAGGGATTTTTGTTTCTACTCTGAAAAAAAAGTGGACGTATCATCACAACAGATTATATTGGCTATTTCTCTTGCCATTTTCACCAAACACCTAATAAGAAGCAGCTCAAAGGAGGAAGCGATTATTCTGGTTCACAGTTTGAGGAGATGTAGAACTCATATGAGGGCAGCATGACAGAGGGACCAGCTCCTCTCAGGTGGCAGGGAAGTGAGGCTGCTGCTCATATGTGGGTGAACCAGGAGCCACTAGAGGAACAAGAAGTAGGCTGTGCTACATGCCATGTCCACAGTGACTTGTTTCCTTCAGTGAGGCTTCATCTCTTAAAGGTCACATAAATTACAAAGACAGCACCACCAGTTTAGGATTCAGCGTTCAGACACATGAGCCTGTGAGTGCTATTTCACATTCAAACCAAAACACGTATTTAACAAGTATTTTAATTCGGTTTCACTGTATTCTATGGTATACATTACATGTTTCATGTTAGTCTATTAAAAACATTCAGGAATGCTTTCTTTTTGCTTCAACTTACAGCTCTTACAAACAACAAAATGAATGTCCATAAACATCATCTCTACTGGTACAAATATGCTGTCTTTCTTCTAGAACATAGGATGAGGTAAAATTTATGTTACAGAGTTTTGATTTAGTGGTATTTAGTAAGTTTTAAGGGGTAGTATCAGATTGTTCTTTTTCAAACTTATACTCTCATAAGTAGTGTATTAGTATCATCAGCTTATTTGTTTATAATTTTCCTAAGACATGATGCTCTCAAAATTTTTTCTTGAGAGTTTCAAACACACATGTAATTTATTTTGATCAAATCTACCCCCATCCCCCCCTCTTCACATTTTCTCCATCCCTGATCACTTTTCTCTCCCAACTACATGTACTTTGTTTTACACTTGGTGAGTCCACTTAGTGCTGCTTGAATGCACATACATATAGGATCATCTAATGGAGCATGTGTAGGCTTTCAGGTACCACATGTCTGAAGAAAATTTACTGTCCTTTACCCAGCAGCTATGAATTGCCAACAGATTCTCAGCTAATGGTAGAATTTCATAAGCTTCCCCATCATCCACGCTTGTATTGGTCTAGCCTGATCTTGTGATGATCTTCTGCATGCAGTGACTTCTGTGAGTTTATGCATGCAAGGATCCTATCATGTTCAGCAAATAGTTGTTGGTTGCAGATGTCCACTACTGAATTTTATGACATTTCTACCTCCTCTTTCATGATGTCCCCTGAGTCTTGTGGGATATGGGTATGATAGAAATAGCCCATTTTGAGCTGAACACTCCATAGTCTCCAATTATCTGCTTGTTGACCAGTGGTCTGTCTCTGTATTAATCACTGTACACTTAAAAAAGAAGCTTCTCTTATGAGGTTTGAGAGATCCACCAATCTTTCAGTATAAAGATAAGAACCTAGGGAAAAGTTTAACTCTGTGTCTATTTGGCAGAATAATAGTAGTAGGTACTCCCCTGGGACTTATTACCTAACCAGTCATGGGTATTTGACCCAATTAACAGTACCAGGCATGAGTTCCACCTTGTAGAGTGGGTTTCAAATTCAATCAGAAAGTGGTTGGTTACTCCCATAACATTTGTGCCACTATTGCACCAGGAGGCATATCTTGCTAGGCCAGTCACTATTGTAGCTCACAGGGTTCACAGCTGGGTAAAGCTGTGTGATCCTTTCCTCCTGCAGTAGCATAAATAGAATCTCAGGTACAATGAAATCTACCCAATGGGCACTAAGCTTCTAGGTCAATAGGTGTTTGATTTCTCACAGTCCTATGACTCGAGTATGTGTTGTCTCTGGCAATAGTGTCTTACCATCAAGCTCTAGAGGTTAATCAAGGACAATGACAATAACCTGCAATGTTTGGGGTAGCTTTGGGGTCCCACTGACAACTCCAAAAGATGTGACCTATACCTGGCATTGAGCTCTCTTACCCGAGTCAGAATGGTTAAGACTTAAAAAAAAAAAATCAAAAGCAATGACACAATGCACAAATACTGGTATGAGTGTAGGGAAAGGGAACACTTACTCGTTGTTGTGAGTGCAAACTTATGCAATAAGTTTTGAGGCACCTCAAAGAGCTAGAAATGGATCTATCATGTGATCCACCTGTACCACTCCTGGGCATATTCCCAAAGACCCAATATCCTACTACTGAAATACTTGTTCATTAATGTTCATTGATGCCCTTTTGACAATAGTTAGGAAATGGAAATATCTTAGCTGTCCATCAACTGATGAATGGTTAATGAGAATGTAGTACAAATACACGATGGACTATTATTCAGCTGTAATGAAAAGTAAAATTAGGAAAGTTATAAATAAATGAAGAGAGCTGGAAATAATCATTCTGAGTGAGGTAACTCAGAATGAGAAAGGCAAATACCACACGTTCTTTCTCACAAGTGGATGCAAGCTTTAAATCTTTAGATATATGTGCTTAAATTAGAATATGCATAGAAGCCAGAAAGCTAGTAAGGGGTAATGTGGTTGGATTTCAAAGGATGGGAGAATAAGGCAGCTGGTGTGAAAGGAAGAAAGGGAAAAATGGTACAAGAAGGGATGGGCAATAGAGAGCAGGTTAGAGGAGGGAATGTGGGGCACGACAACTAACACTAAAGACCTTTGAAAATGTCATGTGAAAACATACTATCATGGAGGCCTTTTACTATAAATACATATAAAAGGAGTTTAAAAGGAGTTATTCTATCACAGGTAGTAATGGGATGACAATAATAATTCTCCTAGATACCATCAGCTATCAAATAAAATCCCTGTGCTCTGAAATTTTTTAAAGGCCTAGTCCATTAATTTACAAGATCTTGTGTATAAGGGCTTACTAGCACATGTTCATGTATTAGTTGAGTACTTGTGCTTTTCTGTCACTTCCTTATTAACATACTTGTGTTTTGTCTTTTTCCATTTTGATATTAATCTTTAGGACATATTAATATCTGTTCTGCTCAGGGCATGGTCTGATGATCAGTGATGAGGCACAGAAGGTTTATTATTGGTCCATAATCAGGTCGAGAAACTGAAAGGAAACAAACTGAGTAATTTTATGACTATAAAAACTAATGTAAGAAATGGTCTTATGTTTCATATGTTCTTTTTATTTTCCTGGCAATGAATGTCTTATTATAGTAGATAAATGCATTGATTCATAAAGATTTCAAGTAGGAAAAAAATGGCCCTCTACTATAGAGTTTGAGAAGTATTGATTTCAGTGTTTTAGCATCATGAACAAGCTTTTCTCCACTGTGTGTTGTTTAAATCTATACTATATTTATACTATATTAGTTGAACTATTTATTTTTATTTATAACATAGAAATATTTTACTTTTATTTTCTCTAACCTATATTACACAAAAAATATTTCATGTGTTATTATAACAAAATATTTTCCACATTTCTACAATTTATATAGAATTTATTTTTATGAGAGCTGGCTTATTGAAGTATTTTCATCAATTTTCCAAGATTATACATCTGTCTGTATGTCTGTTTTGGAGGACTAAGGATTGATCTAAGGATCATACATCCTAGAGACATTCTATACAACCAACCTATGTTCCTAGAGCAGTTTATATTTTATATTTTGAGACAGGGTTATGCAACATTATCCAGAATGGCCTTGGACTCATTCTGTATTTCAAGCATGATTTGAAGTTGTCATCCTATGTCAGACTCTCAAGTAGCTAGGATTATACATGCCACTGTCCTTTTCTCTCAAAACTATTTATTAGAAGTAATTTTCTTCACTGATAGGAAATGTCATTGCTTTCAAATACTTTCTGAATGTTGTGTTTAATTTTATGGATTTTGTTTTCTATTTTCACATCAATATCACAATTCTTCAAGAAGGAAGAATTTACTATTTATTTATTTGTAGACAGGGTCTTCTTGTAGCCCCAGCTGGTCTGAACTCACTATGTAGGCCAGGCTGGTCTCGAACTCACAGAGCTCTTCCTGTCACTGCCTCCCGAATGGTGGGATTATTGGTGTATACCCTTACCATGGTCAGTTTATTCTTTTCAATATTTTTTCTGATAATTTTATTTTTTTTCTACTATAAATAAGTGGAAAACTTATTTACTTTCCTTAACACTTAGTATCCTTTACACAAACTGTGTTCCTAGGTATTTGATATTTTTTGTTATGTATATATGCACATATACAATACTTTAATCCTGTTATATTGCTAAAGTTCACATATTAGTCTTATTATTAAATATGATAGTATCACCCCTCAAAAATGTTTATATTACTTAGAAATTATCTCTTTTCAGTCTAGCCTCCTTTGTTATTGAATTGACTAAGACATTTGGTATACAGATATATAACAATCATGAGCAAAACTATATCCTTACCTTTCACCATTAAAAAATAAGAGCATATTTTTCAATACCTATTTGAGGCATGATATTAACTGAGGATACCTGTTTGCCAGGTGTGATTCAGTTTCTTTTATCTCATTGCTCTTGAAATGTTATCATACTGTACTTCACTGTCCTTTATTAGTGAATTTTACTTGTATTCAGGAAATAATTTTGTTAATTTTTACTTTGGGCACTTTCATTCATGATGCTGTATTTGCTTACATGTTATAAATACTATATGTCTGTAATTAAAGCATACCTGCCTTTTGTTTCCATACTCGTTCATTATGTTATTTAAATTCTTTTCTTGCAGAATTTTGGCTTATATCAGTTTCTGGGAAAAGTGTTTGAATATTTCCATTTATATTTGTTAAAATGTTCAATTCTCTTCTTAGTGGATTAAAAATTCATAGTTGTTAAAACTTTATTAGTGAGTGTATCATTCTTTTTCTAGCATAAAATATCCTGCTTTGTGTTTTCTAATTATTTTTCCTTAAATTTTGGCTTTCTGACATTGATGATACTACACCATTATTACATACACTTGCAAATCAAAATTAAATTCCACAAACCAATTCCAGGAGAGGCATTAACAGTATAGTACACTGATGTCAGAAAAGTCTTGTGAATGATTTACATGACAGAATGTAAGATGGAAAATTCCGGCCGACATCCTGAGAGGGTGGCTTCTGAACTCCATTGGTGTAGTGGCTCTGATCTCAGCAGACCACCAGAGAGTGCAGGTTCTGGTCTCCCTCTGGCTTCTCTCTGACAGAGGGCCTGAGAATGCAGGGTATTGCCTGAGAGCCCCCAAGTCCTGCCTCAACAAAGTTGTGAGCCTCCCCTAATTGCACTATACCCATCCCCCTACCTGGGATTTTGTGAGGCCCCTCCTAAGGCCCCAGGGAAATTCTAGCTTTGGTAGGTAAAGGCTGAGATCCTAGCAGACAACCTGAGAGGGTGGACTGCCTGAGGGTGCCCAGATCCTTCCTCCATATGGTGAAGGAAGCCTGAGTGTACCTGACTGGAATTGGGCATCTGTGGGTACTCCTGAATAGCTGGTCTGAAGCCATCAGTTCCCTCCAAATTAAACTTGAGATAACCTGAAACCTGTCCCAACCAGCTTTACATAACCAATAAAGAAAGTATCTAGGCACCCCCATAATACAAACAGAAACATACTTCAATTTAATTCTCATATCAGAATTATAAACAACAAAAGAATTTCACATGCCAAAACCACAACGAAAGAATAATAAAACAGAAAGCCAAAACTCTATGTCCTCACCAAACTCCACCAATCCTGTAGAAGAGTTCTACAAGGAAAACCCCCTAGAGATAACCCAGGACACTGAATTTAAAAGAACAGTCATAAACATGATAAAGGAATTCCCCGAATTTAAAGAACACATGAACAAACAAATCAAAGAACTAAAAGAAGATAGGGAGAAACTTCTGAATGAATTTGCAAAAGAGATAGAAACATTGAAGAAACTCGGGCAGAAATGAAGAAGGAAGTGCAAAATCCAATAAGTCAACTTGAAACAACAGGGGAAAGCCTCACCACTAGAATGAATAAAATGGAAAACAGAATATCAACACTGGTGGATAAAGTTGAAGAATTGGACCACTCAAGCAAAGAGTATGGAAAATTTTAAAAAAACATAGGAATGGAATATGCAAGACATGTGGGACACCATGAAAACATCAAATCTATGGATCATAGAATTAGAGGAAGGAGAAGACTTTCAGGTTAATGGTATTGACCAGATCTTAAACAGGATTGTAGAAGAGAATTTCTCGAAATTAAGGAAAAACAGCCCCATACAAATACAGGAAGCACATAGAACACCAAATGGGATCACAAAAAAAACCTCCCCATGACATATCATAGTAAAAACACTAAATGTACAGAACAAAGAGAGAATACTGAAAGCAGCAAAAGAAAAACAGCAATAAACATATAAGGGAAAACCCATCAGAATTACAGCTGACTTCTCAATGCAAACTATGAAAGCCAGAAGAATGTGGACCAAAGTATTCCCAGTTCTAAATGACTATAGATGCCAACCCAGAATACTTTACCTGGCAAAAATGTCTATTATACTTGAAGGAGAGAGTAAAATCTTCCATGACACAAAAAGCCTGAAAGAATACATGTCCACAAAACCAGCCCTTCAGAGAATACTTGAAGCAATACAAAGAGCAGAGAGAAAAAAAACTATACCCCGGGGCAATGAAAGAAAATAAATAAAGGTATAATTGATGAAACACAAAATTAGAGAACACAAACAGCAATCAAAATGATGGCAACCAATACACATCTTTCAATAATAACATTAAATATCAATGGACTGGACTCCCCAGTCCAAAGACACAGCTAAGTGAATGGATTAAGAAACAATATCCATCTCTTTGTTGTCTGCAACAAACCCATCTCACCTGAAAGGACAGCCACTACCTTAAGGTAAAAGGATGGAAAAGAATATTCCAAGCAAATGGCACAAAGAAACAAGGGGCTGCAATTTTAATATCTGACAAAATAGACTTCAAAGTGAAACTAATCAGAAGAGATAAGGAGTGTCACTTCATTCTGATCAAAGGAGAATTTGACCAAGAAGATATTACAATCATAAACATATATTCACCAAAATCTGGTGCACCCAACTTCATAAAATCAGTACTACAGGACATTAAGACCCAGATTAATCCCAACTCATTAATAGTAGGGAACTTCAACACCCCATTGTCTCCATTAGATAGCTCAACAGGCAAAGAATATACTTTCTACTCAGCACTCCATGGAACTATTTCAAAAATTGATCACATACTGGGCCACAAAACAAACTTCAACAAATACAAAAGAATTAAAATGATTCCATACATTCTATTAGACCACAATTCAATAGAGCTCGAAATCACCACTGAAAAAAGCTCTAGTCACTACATGAACTCATGGAGATTGAACAACACACTCTTAAATGATGAGTGGGTCAAAGGAGAAATTAAGAAAGAAATAAAAGAATTTCTGAAATTCAACAAAAAGGACAATGCAACACAAGAAAACTTCTGGGACACTTTAAAAGCAGTCCTAAGAGGGAAGCTGTATTAGTCAGGGTTTTCTAAAGAAACAGAACCAGTAGAATA
>NW_008355390.1:233688-236830 GCF_000622305.1 Nannospalax galili
AGAATTCCAGGCCAGTAGGGGCTACAGGGAGACCCTATCTCAAAAAAGAAAACGATACATAGAATCAATGAATCTAAGAGCTAGTTCTTTGAATAGCCAACGAGACAGACAGACCTTAGAGACAGCAGAACCTTAGCCCAGGTAACCAAAAGAAAGAAAGAGCAAATCCAAATCAACAAAATCAGAGATGAAAGGGGAAACCTCACAACAGACACCCAAAAGATCCAGACCATTATAAGGGAATGTTTTAAAAACCTATACACTACCAAACTTGAAAATCTAGAAGAAATGGATGGGTAGCTAAAATCACGGGATCCACCAAAGTTAAACCAAGAAGACATTAGCAGTCTAAACAGACCCGTAACATATGAGGAAATTGAAACAGTAATACAAAGCCTCCCAATTAAAAAATCTCAGGCCCAGATGGATTTACAGAAGAATTCTACCAGACATTTAAAAGACCTCCAGCCCATACTACTTAAATTTCTCAAAAAGATAGAAGGAGAACTACAAAATTTCTTCTATGAAGCCAGCATCACTCTAATACCCAAACTGGTTAAAGACACAACCAAAAAAGAAAACTAGAGACTCATATCCTTAATGAACATAGATGCAAAATATCTCAACAAAATACTTGCAAACTGCCTACATGCACACATCGAAAAGATCATACACATAATCTTAAAATGTCTGTGGTTATAGTTAAGTCAACTAGTTTAAGGAACAAAATATACATCTAGTCAAGGTTTATCTGAGAATATTTGGTTTTTTACCCAAGCCTTACCTACATAGCACATGATAATTAAAATTACAAGACTAGTGGAACTAACCTTATTAAATGTTTAACAGCCATAGTTTGAGGCCTATACTAATGTGGTCAGAGGGACTTAAAGGACAGTTTTTGCTCCTTGCCCTCCAAGGTTGACTAAGTTCCAGGGGACTATGGAACATCTCTCAAAATGTCCTTTAACTGTGGTGAGTCACCTGTCCTCTTGTTCAGGGAGGACATGGAGACCCAACAAGATGGACTTGAACCAGTGTCCACTCTACAAAGAGGAGGGTCACCTCAGAGAAATCATCTCATTCATGCTTCTAAGTAAAGCCAGACATGGTTGAGTAGGACCTGTGACTTATCTTCACATAGATGGAATTGGTAAAAGAAAGAAGCCAGGAGTGACTCCCAACCCATGTGACCCCTGAGGAACAGATCCTCAAGTGACCATAAGTGTAAAAATAAATTGATTTATTTGGGCCAATTGTATGGTCTTAAACACCCAAAAGGAAAGTATAACCAAAGAGTAAAGTCAGCAGCATATTTAAGAGTTAAAGGGATTATACTTCCTAGACATTAGGCGATATAAAAAGTTAGACAATTATTTCTCATTGATGATTTTGTTCTTAACCAGAAAGTTCTGCTCAGACGTAAGACTTCAAATCTTGGTCTCCAATAATGTAGTGCCCATGTGTAGCTAAGGGAGACAACCAGCTATTATTCTTAAATGATGGATAAATTTGTTTTCTCCCTCTATCTAAAAGCCTTTGAGAGGGAACTGACACTGATTCTAACTACTCCAACAGCTATGAAAATACCTGAAAGCAAATCCTGAATCCATCACTCTAGAGTCCAGCCTTGGAAGACAAAAGAAAAATGAGGAAGAACCCAACAGTGGAATGCTTTTGGAAGCCCTTGTCAGGAAATTCAAATGGACTCTCATGTGAACATTTGAAAATTGTCCTGTTCTGGGTTTTTTCTAGTTCCCTGTCTAGAACTTGTAATGCTAAGTACTCTTGCCTTTACTTCTCCTTCACATCTCTTATTCATGATTCAAAGACTTTCTTTTCCTCCTTGAGATAAGAGTTATGCAATTTGGGAGTCTTTTAGATAGACCCACTTAAGGGGTACTCCAATTGCCTCATTCTGTGCCCCTGTTCAGCATGAAAGAAACCAGAGCAGTCTGTGTCCTGATTCCCTATTGGCAATTTGGGTAACCTCTTCAGAGAATGGTGTGATAAGAATAAGCAGTAGGAATTCACTAAGCAGTTAGGGTAAAAAGACCCCAAAGAAAAGTAGCCAGTTTCTTGGCTAAAACTCACAATGTCCTTGGGCCTCTTAGCAACCTACTCCAAAGGCCAAAAATGTCAAAAATATTTGGGATTTTAAGGTTCCTTTTTAGAGGTGGGAATATTGGAGTAGCCAAAAGCACCACAAAAAACAAATAAATCAAAGAAGAAAGAGTACATGAAGTTATCAGAAAAGAGTCATGGGGAGATATGGAAGGAGTTGGTGGGGAGGGAGTGGGCATGAATTTGATCAAAACACCTTATACGCATGTATAAAATTCTCAATAAATTATTTATTTAAAAAAAGAAATGGAAAATTCCATCACTATAATGTTGGATGACTGAGGCTACAGAAATTTAGTCCGCAAAATCCTTAATGCCCAAACATGAGAACCCCAGATCATATCCCCAGAAACCATATAAAAAGCTGGATTGGGAGGTATCTCTACACTTGGGAATTGGAGACAAGGATCCTTGATCGTCACTGGTCAGCCCATTGAGCCAGTCAGTAAGCTGTAGGTTTAGTGAAGGATTCTGTCTCTAAGATATGGTGGTAAAGTGGTAGAGAAAGGTACCTTGTGTTGACCTCTGGGCTACACACACCCACTCACACATGCACACACACACATGACTTTGATGACTAGTTATAGGAAAAATTCAAGCTAGACCAATGAGTTTAGCTTTGCTGAAATTAAGGTTATTCCTATTAATTTGTATAAATAGAATTTAAAATCCAAAGCATACAAAAGCCTCTCATTTCAATTTCTTGACTTCTTTCTACGAATTCTTCAATCATTCCATTAGTCTAAGAATTTCTGCAATCTGAAAATTATTTTCCTTCCTTCTTTGTTCCTATAGCACTTAAACAAAAAAACTAAAACTTGAAATTGTAGTAGCACCTCTTCAAAGTCTTAACTTGAACTGGGAGGGGCAGCTGTTCAATCCGTGCCTTGCTTTACTGATGCTACTAGTCTTTTAAATGTGCCCACATTTTAGTTGGTTCACGTATAACAGAAAGAAAGTGAGTTCACCATCAGGGCTTCATGGTCACTAGTAAAACAGGCATTATATATATATATAT
>NW_008355390.1:236841-241647 GCF_000622305.1 Nannospalax galili
CCTGGAACTCACTGTGTAGACCAGGCTGGCCTGGAACTCACAAAGATCTGCCTGCCTCTGCCACCCAAGTGCTGGGATTAAAGGTATGCGCCACCACGCCCGGCAAAAAGACCTAAGAGAGGATATTGATGGAGATAAAACAGGAACAGATACCATATGGCAGTGTGAGAGAGGCTGGAAAAGAAAACATATGGTTTAAATGTAAAATCTCTCAAATAATTTTATCATCAAATAATTCTATGAGCAAAAGGAAAGTCTCAGTCAAGTTATGATCTGTGTTTTCAAGTAAAACAGAAATAACAGTGTTGAGCAGACTATAAAACTGTAAGTCAAAAATGGCAGAGATAGACTTTGTAAGTATGAAAAAATATGAATAATTTTGTAGAGCTTAGATAGAGGAGCAAAGGGTGAAGGACTAGACTTTAAGAGTGGATAAAGGAAATTTCACTCAAACTGACAGGAAGATCAGAGAGGCTTATGGGGCACTAAGATGACTTAAATTCCTGCAAGGTCAAAAAACTTCAGAGAAAACAAAATGATTCAAAATTATTGTGAGGCAGATGTAATTTCCAAGGCCACATGCAATTTTGTCTCCCACCTTACTTTTCTTTGTTCCTTTTCTACCAAGGATCCCACACACAACCTTCGCATACTTAGCACCCTGAAAGTACATCTGCTCCCCCAGAGTTCTATAATTCATTCCCTAATGCCTATGACATCAACTTCCAGACAAGGAGGAGCCCAGGAGCACAAGCAGCTGCTAAGCAGTATTTTTAGAGTCTATGTCAAGATTAGGCAAGAGAGCAGACTTCAGAGGTTAAGAAAATTAAATGAGAGGGACTTTACAGGGAAGTAAATTATAGCCACGTCACAGACTGACCACCTGTGTCACAGAGGCCCATGCCTGAGAACTAAAACTTTTCAGAATAGGAAAACTCTCAAGGGTGGGGCATAATAAGGAGTAGTAATCAAAACAGACTGAACAGTTGTTTGCAAAGAGGATTTTAGACCTGGGGCTGGGCATGCAAAAGAATTGCTTAAAACTTTCAACTGGACTTGCCTCTTCTGTGATTCTTGCTTCAAAATTTTCTTTACAGTCCTTCTTTCCCCCTAGGCACCTACCATTAACTCAGTTCAGTATCAAGAAAAAATTTATCTTGTCAGATTTGAATTTATGATAGACTTAACTTCCCTAAGGAGTAATTTGTAGATTTAAGGAGTCTACCCCCTGAAAACCCCAGTGATTCTCTAATCAATCGAATGTGTTCGAAGAAGTCAAGTAAAAGTCTGGTTTGATTGTCAGTAAATCAGACCAGTTAGCTTGTCATTTCAATTCAACTGTGCTTGGCTCAGAACTCTGTTTCATTAGGCTACACCCTTTCTAATTTTGTATTTTCTTTTACTTTTCCCTTGGTCTTTATCAGTTTTTTCTTTCTTTGTTTCTTTCTAATTTTGGATTTTCTTGACAAGCAACAGGCAAAATAAGAATAATGGTTTTTGGGTTTTGTCCATTTCTGAGTTTTGTGGCATGGGGCAACTTTGCGGCTCTGAAGGCTGTAATGAAGGCATAATTAGAATCATGAAAGAAGTACAAGTCCTGGAAAGAGGAAAATCATACAGCCATCTGATTTTGTCCATAATAATCCCCCCTATAGACCTTTGTCTTTCTTTCACAGTGTTTTTGTGTACTTATTTCTGAAGAATGGCTCTCCACAGTAATCTGTTAACATAGCATCATCAAAATAGAATCTGTAAAAATTGCTCAAGATCTGCATAATTATCCACTTATCCACATGTTTAACTATCAGCAAGGAACAATCTATAAGACACAGTGAAGTAAAACCTCACTTAATTAGTCCTGTTTTGTTTCGGCATTTTGATGAAACTTTTTGAGCATTGAAAAGGATTCAACCTTTTTAAAAATATTTTATTTATTATTTATTATTTTTATTTTATGTGTATGGGTGTATTGCCTGCATGTAGGTAAGTGCATCTGTGTCGTGTAATGCCTGCAGAGGACAGACGAGGCTGTCCGAGCCCCTGGAACTGGAGTTACGGACAGTTGTTAGCTGCCATGTGGGTGCTGGGACTTGAACCTAGGTCTTCTGCAAGAACAACCAGTGTTCTTAACCACTGAGCTATGTCGCCAGTCCCCAGAAAAAGATTCAGTTTAAAAAAAAAAAACAACTGACACCTTCAGTCCTCTCCCACCAAATTTTTCTCTCTGTCTTATCACTGATAGAAAAAATTCTAGCAGTTAACATTTTTCTTTCAAATTAATTTCCCAATGATAATGATATAAATGATAAAGAAACATTAAATTCAAGCTTATAAATTAACCAGCTAGCCATGTTTCATAGCACAACAGACAGAAGAAACCTAAGATTATAATGCTTATTATATTTTGGGTGCTCCTTAAGTATTTGTCTACCACCTGCAAGAGAACACAAATTTAAACTCTGTAGAGACTACTAACAATTGGTTTATATATAATTTGGTTCTGACCTCCCCCAAATGTTGCAATGTTGCCTTTGAGTTGTTTCCTGGCATGAAATTCTTCCTTCATTTTGTGGTATAATTTTTATACGATTGACTACACTAATCCATAAACATAGTACCTATGACTAATTCATATATTCTAGACTGTATCATGAATACATGCATTTGGACTGCCCTCACTGTATAAAGAAAGATCACTTCTGTCACCTGTGAATTTTTTCCTTTCCCTTTCTTGTCAATTTACCTGTCAAAGGCAATAGTTACATGATTGCTGCCATGATAATTTGGATAGTTTTGTTTTGCAAACCACTATAAATGGGCTATTTCTTCAATCATCTGTTTTTGCATATAGTACTTGATTTTTGAAACTATTTGTGTGATCATGTTTGTGTGTGTTCATGTGTATGTGTGTTAATCTGTATTCATTTTCGTTTGTGTGAATACAGTTATTTTATTGTCCACTCAAGCTACTATTACAAAATGCCTTAGACCAAGCTGCACATTAGTAAAAAATAATAATTTCTCACGTTTGGAGGTAGGAAGCCCAATATCAGTGAACAAACAACATTTATGTTTGATGCAAGCTTGTATCCTTGTTCAATTATGGCACTTCTGTCTCCTCAGACTGTGGAAGGAGCAAAGGAGCTCCCTGGGGCCTCTTTGATAATGACATTAATCCCATTCCAGAGGAGTCTACCCTCATGGTATAATCATTCTTCAAAGACCTCATTTCCTAACACCATTACATTGGTGATTAAATCTCAAAATACACATTTGGGGTAGGCACAAATATTCAAGTCATAGCACTCTGAGTAGCCAATACTGTAGGTGGTCAAACATTTTAATTACAACCATTTTATTGTGTGAGTGTGACGGGGTCTCTCATTGTACCTTGATTTGCATTTCCTTAGTTACTAATGACATATGGTAATTTTTGTGAGGCTAATTTATCATTTGCAGATTTTCCTTTCCTTTCTTTGTGATGGGTCTACTCAAGTACTATGCCCACTTAAATAAATTTGGTTACATTTTTGTTACTAAGTTGTAAAAGTCTTTATCTGTCCTGGACACAAACTCTTTGTCAGATTAAATGGTTCTAAATATTTTTTTCATGATTATGTCACCTTTCCACTAAAATCAAAAAGAAATAATTACCATCACCAACAAATACCAGATAGTTTTGATTGCAGAACCATTATAGTTTTCAGTGGAATTTAAGAAGTCTCTGTGTTTATTCTAATTTTACTCCTTTTTGTGGTTCATGCATTTTTCTAATCTAAGAAAATTCAAAGGGTATATGTGTTCTTGAGCAATTTTTTATGAAACTTCATGATTTTGATGTACACGTTTAGATTTAAGATCCATTTTAAGTTGACTATTTCTATGTGTTGCTGTAGAGGTCAATGTTTACCTTGTTTCTCCATCATTTGGTGGGAAGATTTTTATTTCCTAGTAAATGCAACATAGAGATTTTTTCTAAGAATTAACTGAGTATATATTTTTAAGTCTATCTTTCAAGTCTATCATTTTGTTGACTCTATTTGTCCTTAAAGCAGTCTAAATTAATTATCTTGATTAATGATCTTGTTCTGTCTTGAGTTAATTAACTCCTACAAATTTATCTTTGTCAAACTTGTTTTAGATAACCTAGAAACTTATTTCCATAAACAATTTATAATTCCCTTGTCAAATTCTACCAAAATTCAAAATGAGATAAACATAATGAATGCAAAGGACACTGGGGGCTTATTTGACATCTTAGCAATATTGAACTTCGTACTTTATTAGTATATCCCCATTTATTTGGGTCCTCCTTAATTTAGTTCTAGCAAACATCTCACAGCGTTTTGTGTATTGGTGTTGCAGGTCATACTCCAAGGTGGATTACCTTGTAGGTGTGCATTGAAGACTGTTCTTTGGAGGTAAATATCTACCTATGATGAAAGTGACAGCACTGAGCTTCCTAAGAAGGGGAATTTGGTTTAATGGTAGTTAAGCAAAGATGTCAGTCAAATTGATGGGAAATTTAAGATCTGAGACAGCCCTCTAAATTCTGGAATTGAATTAAAATGAGAGATCACTACTGTGAGGAACCAGAGCATAAGTGCAAAATAGTGATAGTAAATAGGACCATATTTGCATCTTGCTTTCTGAACTTAACCCATTCTATGGGAAGTGCAGCCTGGCAGATTCTGGGTGATATGACACGTATTAAGAAAAGAGTACAGTGAGGTAAAGGAAAAGAAATAACCTGAAGGAGAAGAATAGTAGGCAACAGACCTTAAGAAGGGAGATATGGATAAAAAT
>NW_008355390.1:243231-266067 GCF_000622305.1 Nannospalax galili
CTGGTATCAGTGGTTCACTAGCATAAAGACAACTCCTTTATGTTGCTATGATTAAGAAATACCTAAAAATTTACAGCCAAATTTGAAAGAGATGCATCCTACCTCAGGAAACCGTTATTGAATATGTCAATTTTGTTGTAATGATATGCTTCTTCTAAGTATGTTGTTATTAAATAAATCATTTTTAAAAATTAAAAAAAAAAAAAGAAAAGAGTACACTATTGTCATGCAATGTTGTGCTTAGAGACCTAACTTGTAAGCAATTAGATATTTATATTGGTTGAGTTGTGACACCGATTTCTTTCTTAAATATCTTAAACTATTTACAAGTCCTCTTTCTTGGCTAGATTTATTCCAATATATTTTATGGTTTTTGAGACTATCATGAATGGTAGGGTTTCCCAGATTTTTTCTTGGTATGTTTGCTCTTGGCATATAGGAAGGCTACTGATTTGGGGTTGTGCTGATTTTTTATCCTGCTCCTTTGCTGAATGTATTTATCAGCTCTAGGAGTGTTCTGGTAGAGTCTTTAGGTTCTTTTATGTATAGAATCATATCACCTGGAAATAATTTGATGCCTTCACTTCTGACCTAGTTTGCTTCTCTATTGCTGTGACAAAACATTCCGACCAATACCAACTTGGGGAGGAACATGTCTATTTTGCCTTACTGATTATAGTTCATCATCAAGGCAGACAGAGTATGAACCCAGGGCAGGAACCTAGAGCACAGATCATGGGGAATGCTGCTTATTAGCTTGCTCTCCTGGCCCATGCTCAACCTGCTTTCATATACAACACAGGACCCCCTCCCAGGAGTGGCATTGCCTGTAGTGGGCTGGGCCCTCCCACATCATTCAACAATCAAGAAATGGTCTACAGAACTGGCCAGAGGCCAATCAAATGAAGGAAATTCCTCAATTGAAGTTCCCTTTACCCAAGGGTGTCAAGCTGACAACTGAAGCTATCCAGCACAATTTACCCCTTGTTAACCCACAAATAAATCACTTTAAACCACAACCTTTCCATTTCCTAGGCCCAAGATCTCATGTTAATATTACAACATAGAGAGCACAACTTTTAAAGACTCACATTTCTTAAAATCTCAAGAACTTTAAAAACTCAAAGTATCTTTAAAAAGACTCTTAACTGTGGGCTCCTGTAAAATCCAAAACAAATTAAGTACTATCTTATTTCAAAAGCAAAGGGCAGGTCACACGTAAGCAAAACCAAAACAAAAGTCCACCAAAGTAGCTTAGCACTGGACATCTGAGATTCACTCACAATCTTCTGGGCTCCAGAGCAATTGAGTAGCTCCATTTTCTGACCCTGCCATCCACAGCACACACAAATTTTCTCATAGGGTCAGGCTAGCTCCATTCCATACTTGCCACTACTATTGGTGGTCACCCCATGGTCTTGACATCTCCAATATTATGAGGTCTCTACTGAAACTGAGGATGCATCTTCACCAATGGGCTCTCCTAGCCTCTCAGGGTGCAAAGTCTCAGATTGTCTCCATGACCACTTCACACTGTCAACACCATAACCATGTAGGAGATTCTTACGCATTACCAAGTCCTGCTTCCAGCTTGAAATGGAGGTCCAGGCTCCCTCTGGACCACAGCTTCCATGTGGTAATGCAAGGAAACACTTCCCAGAAGGTTTTGCCACAGTGATACTGGAGTTACAACTGATATTTCAGTCCCAGCTAATTAGCATAAATTTTCCTAGTACAGCAAAGATATCACGTCAATGGTGCTGGTCTCTTCTTAATCACAGCTGATTCTTCAGCCCCAGCCAACCAGATATTAATTTAAAATATCATACAAATCTCCCTCATAGTTTTAGTTTTTACTTCCCTTAAACTGTTACAAACTAGGCCCCCATCATCCACATTTCTCTTCAGCATAACTTCCATAACTTCTTCAAGCTCCACAGCAACAGTTGCATCATTAATTTATTTATGGATGTGTCTAATTTTCTGGTGCAGTGCTCCGAATTTTCCTCCTAAGACTGCCTTTATTTTGTCCCAAAGGTTTTGGTATGTTGTGTTTTCAACTTCATTCAATTCTAAGAAATTTTTAGTTTCCTTTTCAATTTCTCCTTGATCCAATTTTCATCCAGTAGTGTTTTGTTTAGCTTCCATGGATGTGTGTGCTTTCTCCCATTTTAAATGTTGTTAATATCTAGCTTTATTCATTTATGGTCCGATAGAGTATAGAATATTTCAATTTTCATGAATTTGTGGAGAATTTCTTTGTGTCCTACTACTTAACTAATTTTAGAGACAGTTTCGTGGGCTGCTGAGAGGAAAGTGTATTCTTTGGTGTTTGGATGGAATGTTCTGTAGATGTCTGTAAGGTCCATTTGATTTATTGTATCTTTTAACTCCAGGTTTTTTCTCTTTAGTGTTTACCTGGTTGACCTGTCTATTGCTGACAGCAGGGTATTGAAGTCACTCACTATTGATGGAGTGAATGTGAAATTTTAGAGCTAATAAGAATTTCTTTTATGAAATTGGATGTCCCTTTATGAGGTGTATACATGTTTAGAATTATTATATCTTCTTGGTGAATTTTTTCTTTAATGAATATGAAGTGACCTTACCTGTCTCCTCTGAATGGTTTTAGTTTGAAGTCTATTTTGCATGCTATTGGTATAGCTTTACCTGTTTGTTTCTTAGTACCATTTGCTTGGAATAGCTTTTTCCATCCTTTTACCCTACGGTGGTGTCTGTCATTGTTAGTGAGTTGCATTTTTCAGAGGTAGCAAATCAATGGTCCAGTTTTCTAATCCAATAAATTAGTCTGTGTCTTTTTACTGAGGAGTTGAGACCATTAGTATTGAGGGTTGTTGTTAACAAGTGTTTATGAATTCCTGTTATGTTGGTGTTATAGTGTTGCTTACTCAGATCCTTTTGTTTGACTATTTTGGGATAATTTCATTATTCTTTGTGCCCTTTGGAGAGTGTTTAATCTTCTCTTCTGACTGAAGTGTTCCACTGAGTATTCTCTGTAGAGCTGGTTTCCTGGACATAAATTCCTTAAATCTGTTTTTGTCATGAAAAGTTTTTCTTTCTCTTTAAATTACAACTGAGAATTTCGCTGGGCGCAGTAGTCTGAGCTGGAATCTGTGTTCTTTTGTGACTTTATGACATTGATCCATGCACTTCTGGCTTTTATAGTCTCCATGGAAAAGTCAGCTGTTTTCTGATGGCCTGCCTTTATATTTGCCTTAATCTTTCTCACAGATTTCAGCTGTATGATATGGAAAATTTCTTTTCTTTTCCCTTCTACTTGGAACTCTGCATGCCACTTGTTCCTTGATAGGGATAGCTTTCTCTAGATTTGAGAAAAATTCTGTTATGATTTTATTAGAAATATATTATGCTCAATCTAAAAATTTACAGCCACTTTTGAAAGAGATGTATCCTTGCTCTGGAAATTGTTACTGAATACATTAGAGCTGTAATGAAATGTTTCTTCTAATCATGTGGTTATTAAGTTTAAAATATATATATATGGCACCATTCTCTAGGGGTTCTTCTCTTTTTTTCTGTGATTAGGCTTTTGTACACTGTTCCAGAGGACTTGCATATTCAGTTCCTGGGTTATTTTAGATTTGATATCTTGTCTGATTGAGTGATCCATTTCCCCAAGCTTATTTAAGATGTGATATTCTCTGTTCTATTTCCTCCACTTCCTTTTTGTTTATTTTTCTCTAAGCTTTGCATATGACTTCCTGATTCTTATTCTAGTTTTATTTCAGATTGGCTTTTCTTCAGAGATTCTGCCTTTTTAATGGATTCTAGTTAAATGTTTTGAATTGTTTTAGTTATTTCATTCAACTCTTTGTGTTTTCACTGTCTTCATTCAGTGTCTTATTCATAACCTCTCAGGATTATTTGAACATATTTATAATTGCTATTTTCAAATCATCGTCTTGTGAATCCACTAGGTTATTATTCTCAGGAAACATTAAGATGGGGTTGTCAATTTGTGTAGTAATCATGTTATCTTGTTATTCATGTCATGTGTATGTTTTTGATGAGACCTAGGCATGTGGACTTGTGTGGTGGTGTTATTATCTTGGTGTTGTTCATGTTTGTGTTTATTTGATGAGACCTGAGCATCTGGACTTGTGTGTTGGTGCTTCTTGACATGAGTATGTGATCTTTCCTTTATTTGTATCTTTTCTATTTGTCAGGTTCAGCTAAGTAGTGCTTGGTGTTCAGTTTTGGTGCCACTCTATGTTGATGTACAATTAGGGTAAAAGACATGTTCTCAGTTCAACTAGGGATAGATGCAACTTTTGAGTTGAGATTCCAGAATTGACTCCAACAGGTCCTGGATCAGTAGCATGGGATGGGAGTTTGGTGGATACTAGGTGAACAGGTTGACTGATAGATATGGCTGGGAGTTCACAGGTCTGGGCCACACAGAGCTCAGGTGGCAGGGTGCAGCGAAGTTTTAGGACCAGCATTCAGGACCCAAGCTTGCCTGGAGGATGAGATGCCAAAAGGGACTCACCCTGCCAAGACTGAAAGGGCACACAGATTGAGGAAGGTAAAGGATGCCCACAACCTGAGGAAGCCTGAGAGCTAAGATGGCTGGGAGCTAGGGGAGTCTCAGAAATGGAGCTCAGGATCACACATCTGGCCTAAGGGCATTATCAAGTAAACATTAACTGAGTTAATGTATACAAATATGCAAGATGTGACTAGCACATTAAAAACACAAGCAAAACTAATTCATTGTTTTTTATAACTATCACTATATTTTCATTCCTTTTTTGAGCTACACGTACTACATATTTAGTTGACCAATTTAGCAAATAACATTAAAAATAACATATCAAATGCTACCAATGTGAGGCTGATGTGGTCGAACCAGTCTGCAATGACAAGTATAATAATTAGGGCAGTATATTTTATTTATTAATGCTGATGTCTATTTTATTATTTTGGTTATATGGAAGTATATGTTTAGCTTTCATGAGGGGATATTAATGATTCCAAGGGCGAACAAAAGCTTTAATGTCATTATCACAAATTTCCTTTTCCAATTCTATATTTTCTTTAATGCACATTATTGTAATCATTCGCTGCAATTTGCTTACAATTCTTTGTCGTTATTCCTAATAACTTTCAAAATGCATTTGCCATTGAGCTCATTTTCTAAGTGTAATACATTGAGATGTACCTTTGTGGGTTTGGTTTTGGTGCTGACATGAGCAAATTATGCACTGGTGATAGATATTTTGAATCCTTCCTTTCCACTACTCAAATGAAACAGAAGATCCTCATTTCAACGTGAAAATCTATAACCTAATTTCCTATAATAGTAAAAACGAAAGTTACTAGAAATGTTAAAGAGACATCCTGACTCTAATAAGTGAAGATATAAGATAAATGAAATGTGTATCTTAGATTTAGCCAGTAGTATTTCAGGGTTCATGACTGCTTTTGTCTGTGATTATTTGGGTAATAAATAAAAGCTAGACTGACTTCTAAGTCACATAATCTAGAAAAAAATGAAGTATTTTGAAATACTTCCACTTAAGGATTGTGACAAGGTAAATGTTTGAACTGACTAGTCTAGAATCATACTATAAAAGACTATTGAAGGAAGAAGGGATTCATAAAGAATGAGGCAGATAAGTAGACAATTATTGGGGTTTAGTAGAGACTGATTTGTATGTTATGAAGCTTAGTAGTATTTAGCCATGACTCTCATATTATGAGAAATGTATTTCTCCTCTCTTTCTAAACAGTAATATTAGACATGTAGTTTTGTTTATGTGTCTACTTAAATTCACTCATTTATTTACATGAATCCTCTCCCTCTCTCTTATTGTTTTAAGATCCATTGAAATGTGTTGCATGTCTGTGAATTATACCCCAAGTGTGACAGACGATGACTCTTTGGAAGATGCCAAGTAGCAGTTGCCCTAGCAACAAAAACCAAGGGATGCTTCTCAGAACTTCTGCCTTCCCTCTTCCCCATCATTTTCCTGTTTTGAGAGGAAGATAACATCGTTGCTAGAATTAGCTGAAACTGTTTTCCATCCCTGGTATAATGAAAGAGAAGACAGAAATGTCTGCCTTTTTCTTACTATCAGGGGAAATTCAGCATGACTCTGCAGTGAAGACTGAATGGAGGGAACTCTGTCTAAGGGAAATATCTTCATGATATCATACTAATAACTGCTCTATGATGAGAGAATTAATTGCCTGAACAGGTATTATAATACATTTGATGGAAATAAATGAAATTATTGTTGAATTTTTACATGTATACTAAAAGTATGCAAATTTCATCACAACATGCTATGCTCTGTGAGGAAAATTTTAATCTGTTTTAGTGACTCTGATATAACAGATTTAATTTGAATTATTCAGTGCAGAAAAATATAATAAATGGGATTGTAATCTAAGTAGTGAGGTGGAAAACTTCTTTTAATTACCTATGCCTCTACTGAGATTTATATACATCCCCTATCCCAAATAAGTGTTCAGACTAAATCAGATAATGAAGTTTAGGGGAATTTGTTTGCTCAAGAAGGCAGAGTAAGAAAGTGTGCAGGAAGTGAGCTAAGCTTCAGGAGCCTCTTGCAAGAGCTACTCTTCAGGTCCTGTACCTAAAGCTGTATTTGTACTGCTTTATTCTCTGGTTTATTCTTACTCTTTTATTCCTATCCCCCGACTCCCCAGTCTCGATGAAGCCTTCAGCCCTACAAATTTCGGGTCCACTCAGAAAAGACAAGGATCCATAAACATATTTGATCACACATTATTGCTAATATATCCTAATAATGGCACCCAGCCATCTAACTTTGCATTTCTAGTTTGACTATCCATATCTAATTTCCTTCCATTTAGGGTGATATTTTAGATATCCTTTCAGTCTTAAGCTTGTGCATATCTGAATAATGATAGAAAAACACAGCTTACTCATTTAAAGACTTTTTTTTTTTTTTGTCTTTTTTGAGACAGGGTTTCCCTATAGCCCCAGCTGGCTGGGAACTCACTATGTAAACCAGGCTGGCCTTGAATTGACAGAGATCCACCTGCCTATGCCTCCCTAGTGCTCGTATTAAAGGTATGCACAACCATGCCTGGCTTTAAAGACAAATCTTTATAGCATTATGAAGTTGGTGAAATAACAAATAATAGAAAATAGGGTATACCAAGTGTTCCAACTTCTCTCTCCCTACCCCTCTCTCAAGATTTCTCTGTGTAGCCCAGGTTGGTCTGGAACTTAGGATTCTCCTTCTTTACTCTTCTAAGTAGAATGATTGCTAGCGTACACCACTGTGCCTACAAGAGTTTATTTTAAAATAGCTAATTTAATTGATGATGATATGACTATTTGGAATCTATTCTACATGATTACTCAGACAAATATCAAATTTCTGCCAGACAAATATCAAATTTCTGCTGGGAGGAAAATTTAGTATAACAAATAAGCACATGATAAATCAACAATAAATATACTAAACAAGTGCTGAATTCAAACTTCTTCAGAATTCTTTTGCAATAACCTGTTAATAATTTTCTGAAATATGTCAATGGCATTAAAGTCTAAACTCCATAATGCTTTAGAGATTTGCATAAAATAAGTTAGAGTTACCAAATAAGATACTAGAAACTTTTAAGTAACTAACACTGAATTTTGAACTATATAGTAAAACTTTGTTCTACTGACATTAATTGTAATTTATCTTTAAAATAAAATTTCCTATTCTTCCATTGTATAGATCTTAGTTTTTTTACATATCAAGAGCACAGTACCTTGAAAGCAGTTGTTTCTTATATGTTTTCATACTTGAAACTGCCATGATCAAGAAATGTTTCAAGAACTTTACTCTTAAAACACAAATTATAAAACTAGTAATGAGTATCTCATTATGCATACAACTGGGAATTTTTATCTTTACAAAAACCTAAATATTAGTATATTAAATATGATTATACTATTGGTTATTTAAAGTTAAATATTTTAGAAGATAATAGAGTTGCATAATTCCAAGTTTTAAAAAACAAAAAGAAATGTGCATTGAAAAATATCTCTTCCCCTCTTCAAATGTTTAAAGGTTATTTTAGGCATATAAAAACAAAAGTATTTCCATTTTTAAATATGCTATATAAATTTCAAGGTCAATTTAAATTTGACACTCTCCTATAGATAAGATCATATAAAAACAGAAATTAATTGTTTTTTCATTATGTATTGTGGCTACAATGCTTACTATTTTGTATTTGTAGTATAATTTATTAATTTTTTTCTTTTAATTGAATTTTTATGATTTTTTTCATGTAGTATACTTTGATGATATTTAGATCCCCTCCACTATCCCTACTTCCCATCCACTCAGTTTAATTTTTTCAAATGTCCTTCAATGTGGATTCATCCACTGGAGACAGGTTAATATACCAAGAGTCTAATATTTGAAAGAGGCCGTCTCTGCCCCTTCTGACATCTATCTGTTGACACAGTTTACTTAGGGACTGGTGCTTCTTACCCACTTCCTCATGTCTATGCTGGAATTTTTTTTCTGGTCTGAGATTACAGTGGATTTGTGCATGCTGTCAATGTTGTTGCTATGGGTTCATGAGTAACTGACCAGCTGTCTGGAAAACTCTGTTTCCTTGTGGTCATCTACCCTCTCTGCCTCTTACAATCTTTTTGCCTCCAATTCTGAAGTGATCCCTGAGCATTTTGGGGCAGAAGTTTGCTATACATGTCCTATTTAGGAATAAGCACTCTGTAACTTCTTGTTTTCTGCATGTTGGCCACTGTGGGTTTCTGTTTTAATTACCATCTGTTACATAAAAAAAACTTCTCTGGTGAGATTTGAGAGATGGTTTTAATCTACATTTCCTTGATCAGTAAAAATGTTGAGCATTTTTTTGAGTATTTCTCAACCATTTGTGTTTCATCTTTAGAGAATTTCCTGCTCAGTTCCTTGCATCACTTTTTAATTAGAGTGTTTTTTCTTTGATGTTTAGTTTTTTGAGTTCTTTTTATATTCTAGATATTTAACCTCTGTGAGAGACATATCTGGAAAAATATTTTTTTTTCCTATTCTGTAAGTTGCCTCTTCACTTGAGTGATGGTGTCCCTTTATGTCCAGAAGCTTTTTTTAACATTCTTGTGATCCCATTTGTCAATTGTTGGACCAAAACCTTGCACTCTGTGCAAATCCTGGTCAGAAAGTCTTTTCCTGTATCTATAAGTTCTGACATATTTCTTACTTTCTAGTCTACCTGATTCAGGGTATTGAATCTTACATAGAGGTCCTTGATTCATTTGATTGAGTTTTGTGTATGATAGGAGATAGAGATCTCGTTTGATTCTTCTGCATGCCCTTATCCAGTTTGACCAGCATCAATTGTTGAAAATGCTGGGTTTTTTTTCACCAGTGTGTATTTTTGCCTCCTTTTTTCAAAAATCAGGTAGCTGTTATTGTGTGGCTTTAAACCTGGGTTCTCAATTCTATTCTACTGATTGATTTGTCTGTTTTTATGCCTTACCATGCTGTTATTACTATAGCTCTGTAGTATAATTTGAGACCAGGGATTGTTCTTTTATTGTTTTTTTATTGTTCAGGATTTTATTGACTATGCTAGTTTTTGTTGGTTTTTTTTGTTTCCATATGAAATTTGAGATTTTTTTTTCAATTTTTTGAATAATTATGTTAGAATTTTGATAGATGTTGCATTGAATTTGTAGGTTGTTTTTGGTAAGACACAATTTTAATCCTACTCACTTGCAAGCATGGGAGGTCTTTTGATCTTTTGGCTTCTTCATCAATTTCTTTCTTCAATGTCTATTTTTTTGTAAAGTATTTTCACTTCTTTTGTTATATTTACTCAACGATATTTTATGGATTTTGAGGCTGTAACAAGTAAGTTAATTTCCTGCATTCTTTTCTCCATGTGTTTGTTGGTGGTGTATAGGAAAGCTACTGATTTGGGGGGGGGTCTTAATTTTATATTCTGCTACTTTGCTGAATGTGTTTATCAGCTCTAGGATTTCTCTGGTGGACTCTTTAGGATCCTGATGTATAGTGTAATATTGTCAGCAAATAAAGATACTTTGTCTCTTTCCTTTCCCTGTTGTATCCCCTTCATCTCCTTCCTTTGTTTCATTGCTTTACCTAAGACTTGAAGTACTATATTGAACAGGAATGGAGAATGTGGACTTCCTTGTCTTGTTCATTATTTTAATGGGAATGCTTTTCAGTTTTCCATTTAACATGATGTTGGCTGTAAGCTTGTTGCCTTTATTGTGTTGAGATATGTCCCCTCTACGCATATGATGATCATGTAGTTTCTGTCCTTGAGTCTGTTTATGTGGTGAATTAAATTTATCAATTTACAGAATGTGATGACTAATTCTGGTTGTCAACTTGATTATATCTGGGATTAAGGGAAATGAGAGAGACCTTTTTGATTGGATCATCTGAAACTGGAAGATCAACCATAAATGTGGGTGTGACCTTATGATGACAGCTCATATAAAAGGCCATGGCAGAAAGGAGCTCTTTTTCGATGCCTGCCTTCTTTCTCATGGGTGGGTTCATCTTGCTGCTGTGATCAACTTCTTCAGATTCCAACACAGACTGGAGACTAGCAGATATCCAGGAATCCTTCAGGCCTTCAGCACCAGATTGGGCCTGCTGAGCTATCCAAACTCATGGGCTAAGCAACCATCAGATTTTCAGCTTCTCCAGTGTGGGTGCCATCTCTCCAGTCCCCATCACATTTTCATCCATACGCAGGAAGTAGAGCAATAGAACAGGTGTGTCAAAGCTAAACACCCACAAATCCAGCTACTGGTGTGTTTCCTCAAACAAAGCTGCAGCCCTCAAGATTCCAAAGGCTCTCTAAAGATTTTTAAGTATGTCCTTATGGCTTTTTGAATTTACTAAAAGTCTGTTCTCACATTTCCCTTTTCATCTCTGAGTTTATTTGGGTTCTCACTCTTTCTTTTTGTTAATTTTTTTTACCTGTTTGTCAGTCTTGTTTATCTTTCCAGAGAACTAACCATTTCTTTCATTGATTCTTTCTATAGTTTTCTTTGCCTCTATTTTATTAATTTAGGTCTTGATTTTATCTCTTCATGTCTACTATTCTTAAATACTGTTCTTGGTTTTCCAAGGCTTTCAGATGCATCATTTATTTATATTAGATATTTCCAATTTTCTGCTGCAGGCACAGAAGTTTTCTTCTTGGGATTGCCTTCATCGTGTCCCAGAGGTTTTGGTATGTTATGTTTTCATTTTCATTCAATTCTAGGAATTGTTTTGTAGTACAATTTATTAATTTTTTATTGAGCTTTTAAAATTTCAGACATTTCCTACTCAAATCCAGATGGCTTCCCCCATCCATGCCTCCCCCTATCCCCTCCACTGAACCCTTTACACTCTGCCATACGTAAGTCCTATTCATTCAGGTGTTTTTACCCAAATGTCCTTCAGTGTAAATGCATCCACTGGAGTCTAGTCAGCCCATTCAATGATCATATTTAAGTCATACTCTCCATTACACAGCATCAACCAGTCTCAAAGAGTTCTCAATCTAGTGCTGCCCTGTCACATGTTTCTTACTTCCCCTTTGGGCCCTTGTTTAATTGAGTTGACATGGGTCCCATGTTCAATGCCACCACTGCCACAGGCTCATATGAGCAAGCCTCCAGTGGCCTGGAGATTAATTTTTTTAATTAAAGAATGTTTATATTTTTAATCTTGTCTTAACTAAAATCAGAATTGTAATTAAAACTCTTATGTGTAAGATGGTTTTTTTTCCCAAAAAAGAGAACTAATAGGCCATATTCCCATTTCCAAATTGAGTCAATGTTGATTTATATACTGATATATATATATACATATATCCAGATTTCCTTAAATATCAGTGAATCCATATAGATTTAAAGTTAAAATACCCCTTTCTTTGTTTTTCTAGTGTATCCTATAAAACTTTAAATTTTTCAATATGATAACTGTAAAATGCTTTATCTGGTCATTTTAATTGATATTTCTTTTTTTATTTTTGAGTTTGAATTGTTTTTTCATGTATTTAAGAACAACCCAGAACCAACCAGCCAGGCAAGATGTGGCATGACAATTATGGGAGTAATCAACTACAATTTTATTGGGTTTTAGGCCCATTTCAGAGGAGGATCTCATGCTGGTTACTGCAAATGTATCTGAGAAGGTCATAATCCTTAGGGCAGAATATACTCTGACTGTTTTAAATATTTATATTTATACCCATTAGTCAGTGCTGCTCATAGCTTTGCTCAGAGAAACATCTGTTTGTGGTGGGTGACATTTAATGCAGAGATTTACAACTGGCCAATTTGCTGAGAACAAACAATTGTTTTATACTATAACCTAAATGTTAGATTTCTACATTCCTCCAAGATTCAGGGGACATCAGTGGGTAGAGGGGAAAAAGAATGTGAGAGCTGGAAGATGGGAATCAATACTGTAAAATACTCTTTTGGACATGACATGGCTGATATATCCATGAACACACAGCAGGAGTGGCTACCTGCAGAAGGCAGGACCCATCAACATTCCATTATGTGCATAGGAGGGGTTCATAAGACACCAACCCTCCCAGAGAAGCTATAGATAATAAAAGGTTGTAGGGGGAAGAGGTCAGAGGCCTCTGTGATGGAATCACTGATACACTGCCCCCACTCAAGCAAATAACTCCCTATTCAGGCTCATGCAAACCACCCACCTTTTCAGTGGGTCACATAAAAGCAACCAAAACACACAAAAGAAGGAAGAATCTTTGGGTTTTAGTGGGATAGGGAAAGAGATAAGAGATGATAATGGGGGAAACAAAGAGTATTATATAATGTATGAAATTGTAAAAAGAGCAAATAAATAAATTGTACAAAGAATATTTACATTTCTTTACACTTGACCATAAAGCTGTTTATATCCTTTCTTGAACAAAATGCAATTTATGTATTTATTTGGTCGTTATTTTTCTTTTCTGTCATTGTGTAGATTCCTTAAAGGTCAGTCCTTGTTCTGTTTCATCACTCTCTTTGGCTCTCAATACAGCATCTTTTTAGCTATTCAACAAATATTTGTTGAGAAGAGTGAGGTGAGTCCAGGAGGTCTCTAGCAGATTGCCACAGAACTACACCCTTGATTCTGTGCCTAATTACTTCTGAGTTTCCTAAAACAGCTGGTTATCTTTAAGAGTCATGAAAGCTCACCGAGGTATTTGAAATGAAGTTGAGAAGCATAGTACATAAAATGACTTGCACTTTACATTTTGGAAAATGATTTCCTTATGGCTTCTTTAAGATATCTAACTTACAATCACAGTTTAGTTTCATATAAGGAAGACTGCTTTAATTTTAATTCTAACTTAACTTAATTTTCAAAGTTTTATTAGGGGAAGAGATGCAAAGATAGTTCTAGGAAGAAGAAAGAATAACTTTATTTACAGACTTCCATTTGGAAACTGAAAAGTGTTTTTATTGAACGGCACACGAAAGTTGCTACATTAAGTTTTGTCACTGAAAAAGGCTGTACAGTTTTAGCAATGCAAATTATTTAATTTTTTCAATTACACACTGGAGTATAACAACAATGATTTAAATTTTTCCACAGACTATAGACCCTGCAACAGGTGGATCATTTCAGCAGTTTCAGAAACATGGTAACAGTTCAAAAGTTCAGATATGATGGCAGATTTGTAGTGCATTTGAGTAACTAATGTCAAAACTGAAAAGCTAGTGCATTTTAAAGGAGAATTCAACAAACGCTCTTTAAGCTTTCTCATTTAAACCAAAAAGGCTTGTATAGAGAACTCTTACTTGTGCCAGGATCTGTCTAGACTCATTAGATTATAGAAAATTCAGAAATAATTCCTTGTTTTCCTTTCCAGTACATCAGAATTACAAATCCAAAGAAGTTCCAGAGCTTATCCTCTAGAAAGTGCCTGACTTGAGAGGTATATAAAGGATTCTATTAATTATTTGTAAGTCTGGCTTCATTCTGAGTAGGGCCATGCTTCTGAGATCTTGTTGTATCTACTAGTTTGGAGATTTCCACTGTGGGTAGGAGGGTGTGTAGTGAGGAACAGTGAAACGATATAGGGATTTAGTAACTGAGAGAGAAAGGTCTTAGATTCCAGAGTAAGACAGAAGGGTCTCACATATATGGAGAACAGGCACAGCAGACCCATTGTAGGAGAACTGCTACTTTACAGCCAGTTTTAAATTTCTTTTCTGCATTGTTATTCCACAATGAAATAATTAAACCTTCTGATCAGTTTACTAAGACACATAAAATCTCAAGTAAACTGTTGTAGGAAAATCTCTCTCTCTCTCTCTCTCTCTCTCTCTCTCTCTCTCTGTGTGTGTGTGTGTGTGTGTGTGTGTGTGTGTGTGTATTTCTCCAGATTTTGAGCTAAAGTCAATTAGACAGAGCAGGTTCAATAAAGACAACCTGTAACAGAATGGACAATTGATGGACAACCCTAGATAGTCAAACTGAGTGGTGACAACAATCTACTAGACATATAAATAGAGCCTATATTGTGGGGCTCTCAGAATCTGTAGCAATGGAATCTGAATTTTCTGTATTCATGAGATTTACTTAAATGGTACCATATAATCTCAGAAGACTAGAAAAGTTTAAGAGCAATTAAGTGTACCTAAACAATGTAGATATTGGTGGTAAATGTTCAGCATTGTGTCTCTTACCTCAGTTTCAGTGTATGCAGTGTGCGCTTTCATAGTTGTGGCTATGTGTTCATGTACATGAGCATCTTCTCCCTTACCAGGTCATAAACTCCTAAAAGATCAGCATTAATTCCTATACATCAAGCTTGTATCTCAGAATATTCAATGTGGTGCTGGGTCCACCGTGTGATGCTCAGCATATATTTATGAAATAGATATTTATTGAACATTTATTTTAATATTATATGACCTATAATCTCAAATGGTTACAATGACATAAATGGGTCCTTAAATATGTCTAATACTTCTTTTATTTTTGAAATAACGACTTTATGCTGATATATTTGCTATTACTCATATTGGCATACACAGTTTGAATGACTTATGAACTCCAACAGCTCCTGAACTTCAAGATTCCTTCTAAAGAACATCAAGATAATGCCAAGCTACATTTTTCTCTTTTGCTAAGATAAAATCAACAATTAACAAAATCTGTACTCAAATCCATGATGAATAAATTCATAAGTCCAGTATTTAAACAACCATAAAGTTCAAAAGCGTATTGAGGCTCTTAGCAAAACTGTTACCATCTGATACTTTTAAATAGCAACTTTTGTGTCCAAAGAACTTTCATCTCAAAATATTATATATAACTTTAACTGCTGGGAATGCCTGAAGATTGACAATTGTCAGGAACAGTAGTGAACAAATAAATATTATCTTCTCTCTCCAGAGTTAGAAGGACTGAGAGAAGATGGGAGAATAAGAGAACTGGGAGCTACACCCTTGTGCCCACGATCTTGTCCGTGGTGAGGATGCTTACAAAGGTCAGGAATCCTACCTACTGCAGCTCAGGAGATGACAGAACAAACCAGAGCAAGAATAGGCATGTGATTTTTGCTTCTAGTTGCTTTCTGCCTTATTACAAGTGACACTTCTAATCAGACTGGGTTTCTCAGTAGCTGCATCACTGTTTTGAATTATGAGTTTGCAGGACTGGTAGGTGAGACAACCATTGCTCAAAACAATATTTAAAAGTGGGAGCGGAAGGCTGGGTTTGGTCTTGCTCTCCACCATTGCTTTTCTATCTATGCCTAGCACATTCCTACAACCCTACCACAGACATTTAGTAGACTTGTTGGAGTTTTGTTCAGGTCTGATTTTGATCTGGAGTGTTCAAGGATGAGCAATTCCTTTCAAGTTATTTGCAAACCTTGTCAAAGCCTGATTGCAGCATGACATTGATGACAGGCTGATTATTACTTGTTTCAGAAAGCAGTGTAAGAACATACTGGCTTCCATGCAAACATCCAGCTTGTCATTAGCGTGCAGTGCAAATGGCAGTGGTTTCATCCTGAAATCCTGGAAGCACAGGCAAGAGAAGTCATCTCTCTCTATAGGTACCAGAAAGATTTCAGGAACATTTCTGCAATAATATTTGCCATGTTAAATTCTCTCAGCACCTAGACAAAAGGTTTTATTTAAAATTTTGTAGGTAGAGCTGATTAGCCAGGACTCTAGTAAGTTGGATCAACCTCACTGCCTCCCTCCCCCATTTCTCTCACCCACCTACACTCTGTCCCCTACTGGCCTTTCTCACAGGCTGGTTCCACCCCGATCCCTACCCTGTCCCCTGCTGGCCTGACCTCTCTCACAAGGTGGGCCCATCCTCAGCTCCAACTCTTTGCCATGGGAGGACTAGCTACCCCATTCTTCTCATCACTTTCCCTGCAAGCCTTTCTAATAGGCGAGCTCCTAATTCTTAAACCCAAATCTCAGGACTACCTTCCCAAACGAGATTAACCTCTCACCCTACCATAGATCCCTAAGTTATCACCCAGGGGGCCCCCTCACCAGCAAATTCCCAGCCTTGGAATCAGGCAGAGACACATGAATAGGCTGAAAGAATTCATGTCTTCCAAAACAGCACTACAGAGAGTACTTGAGGCAATATTTGAAAAAAAAAAAAAAAAGAACTGAAGAAAAGAATGAGCAGGCCCAAAAGGCTATGAAAAGAAAACAAAGAAAGGTACATCAATGGAAACACAAAATAGGGCCACAAACAAAAAGAAATAAAAATGACAGTACGCAATCCACACCTTTCAATATTAACACTAAATATCAATGACCTCAACTCCCCTGTCAAAAGACAAAGGTTGGTGTAATGGATCAAGAAAAAAAATCCATCTTTTGGTTGTCTTCAAGAAACTCATCTCACCTTCAAGGATAGACACTATCTTAGAGTGAAAGGATGGAAAAAAAAATATTCCAAGCAAATGGACTTAAGAAACAAGCAGGTGTTGCAATTTTAATACATGACAAAATATACTTCAAGTTAAAACTCATCAGAAGAGATAAGGAGGGTTACTTCATTCTAATCAAAGGAAAAATTGACCAAGAAGATATTACAATCATGAACATTTAAGCACCAAACTCTGGAGCACCCAATTTCATGAAATCAGTAGTCCAGGACTATAAATCAGAGAATGGGACCAACTCAATGACAGTGGGCAGCTTAAATACACCACTTTAAGATTTCATCCTACCTCAGTCAGATTGGCCAAAATAAAGGGAACAGAAGACTCCAAATGCTGGAGAGGATGTGGAGAAAGAGGAACACACATTCACTGCTGGTGGGAATGTAAACTTGTGCAACCACTGTGGAAAGCAGTGTGGAGAACCCTCAAAAAACTAAAAATGAACCTACCATATGATTCAGTAATACTACTCCTTAGACTACACTCAAAAAACTTATCGTACTGTAGAGATACCTGTACATCCATATTTGTTACTGCTTTCTTCCCAATAGCTAAGAAATGGAAAGAGCCTAAATGTTGCTCAAGTGAGGAATAGTTAGTGAAAATGTGGTACATCTACTCAGCAGTAAGAAAAGATGAAATTGTGAAATTTGTAGGTAAATGGATGGAGCTAGAGAGTGTTATACTAAGTGAATAACAAAAATGCAGAGAGGTGGAAAAATTATGAGTAATCAGCAGGGAGGAGAGAAAGGAGGGACACACAAAGGACCATGGTATAGGGGAGGGAGGGAAGTCAGGAATGGGAATCGAGAGGTATCCAGGAGTGTGGGAATAATGGGGGCACTATGACTAGGAAGGGAGGGAGGAGAGAGGCCAGATGGGAGAAAAAAAGAGTAGAGATGAGTGAACCTTGGGGGGCTAGGAAACCTAGAGGGAAACGTGATGCCCTAGAAACCCTATGAGAAATGTACATAGAGTGTCTGAACATTAATGCATGTGTGTACCTAGGAGCTGGTTGGAGGGGAACGCAGTGCCAGGTAGAAGAGACTCCCTTAGAGCGACAAACATACTGTACAGCACTCATCAGAGAGACTTCCTTTTGCAACAGATGGAGGCTACTGCAGAGTTGCACATCAGTTCAGCCATAGAGAGCATACACCTGGGAGATGCCCAGTACTAGGTGACATATCTGCAGTCAAATTCCTACAACCAAAGCTCATAGAACACAGCAGAATAAGGGGTAGAGAGAGGGCTAATGCACCCCTCAACTCTCACCATTGAGCCTTCCATGTACATTACAGTGTGTTACATACAGAAGGCCTCAACTGGCCAAGTTTTGGAGAATAAGAGACTGGAGAGTGTAGGAGGGACTCCTATATTAGGAACCCCACCCACTCACAGCTCAGGGACCATTGTGGAAGAGGAGGCAGAAAGATTGTAAGATCCAAGACTGGTTCATGAACATAGGAGGTGAAGGCTTCCAGGCCAATTGAGTCTGCTCATGTGCATCTGTAGCAGTAGTGACCTCCAATGCAGGACCCATGTCAGCTCAATTAAATAAGGGCAGTATGTGGTGGGTCACTACTACATCCAGAACTATTTTAGACTGGTCTGCTGAGTGAGGGAGCGTATGACTTACATTCAACCACTGGATGGCCTGACTAGACTCCAGTGGACACATTTACACTGAAGGACATTTGGGTACAAACACCTGAATGAATAGGACTCAGCATGTATGGCAGAGTGCACAGGATTTGGTGGAGGAGGGGGAGGCATGGATTGGGGAGGGGGTCTGGGTGTGAGTGGGAAATATTGTATGAAATTTCAAAAGCTCAGCAAAAAAAAAGTTAAAGAAAAAATCTCATAGGTTACATCTTAAGAGACATTAAATTGCAGGCGATTAGATGGAAAAAACTAAAGTACATATAAAATGCAACTGAAATATCAATAAATATTTTCCCCAATAAAGCAAAATTTAACAACTTAGACATGAGTGCAATTGTAAAGATCTGCTTGCTTGGAATTCCAAAGTACTAAGTTGGTCATGTCTCAACATGTGAGACAAATGTAGCCAGATGAATACATTAGATTCTTAGGGTATGAATTAGACCCTGAAGTAGATACTTACCTTTTCCAAGACATGAGGACTTAATTGCATTAGAGAAACATATGTGTTGTAGAATACTTTCCACAAATAAAAACTCTGCAATTTTAATGTTATTAAGAGTCATAAAACTTATCTACATGTCTCCTTTATATTTAGGAAAAAAGTTAATAGCTGTCAACTAATTGTTTCCATGGCCAAGATCTTGGGCTGCTTCCTCATCTATTTCGTGGACCATTTCTTGTTTCTATTGGTTGACAGGTAGAAGATAACTTCTTAGATCAGAACCAATCATTTTCAAAGAGAACAACAATACAGTCTCTTTTAAAAATTCACTATATAAATAAATGACTTGTTTAAGGTTAGTAAGAACTTTTAGTCTAAATATTATGTATTTTTACAGAAAAATCAGCAAAGTATTTAAAAAGGATCCTAGATATCTTGTCCCAAGGTCATTGCCGAGCATGCATATTTATATTGTCAATTATTTTCATATGAGCAGAAGGACTCACTGGAGTATTCTTGACCATGTTTTATTCTCTTATGAGTATTTGGAAGCTATGAGTTTAGAACTCCAGCACTACCTCATTCAGAAATGACTACTTATGACAACAAAACAGAGGTGAAGAAAAATTTCCTACCTACTGTACAACAGCGCCAAACATGAGCAACATGGTTATCTAATATCAGGACAACAAATACTTTCTTATGATAGCACATATTCATACGCATATGTATTAATGTGCATGATACAGAAAGAATGTCAATGACTTACTTAATCATGAAAATATAACCAATAAATAAACAAAATACTTAACAAACACTTAAACCAGATTGTATACCTAATTGACCAGTAGCTGTGTGAAAACTTGGTCACAATAACTTTTCTTCACTTCAATAAAATCTTTCTTGACCTAAATCACATGATAGAGCATTGTATCATCAGAAAAACCTCAATTTTATGTATTTTTGAATTTTTATTTATGAGAGGGAGAGAGAGAGAGAGAGAGAGAGAGAGAGAGAGAGATGGGGGTCAAATAGAGAGAGAGAGAGAGAGAGAGAGAGAGATCACAGTGCATGTGTGGAAGTCAGAAAACTTTATGGAGTTGGTTTTCTCCATCTACCTAACTCAGGTCATTAGGTCTAGTGTTTTTATCTGATGAGTCAGCTTGCTGGCTTCCCATCTCAATCTCAATTTCAGAAGGTTGAAAATGGGACTGGGGAGATGGCTTAGCAGCTAAGGGCACTGGCTGTTTTTGCAGAAGATCCAGGTTCAAATCCCAGTAGCCACATGGTGGCTAGCAAGTATCTATAACTCTAGTTCCAGGGGATATGAAGCCCTCTTCTGCCATCCACTGGCACTGCATGACATGGGTGCACTTACACATATGCAGGCAACACACTCATACACAAAAATAAATAATAAATAAATAAATGAATAAATAATAAAATTTTTAAAGGTTGAAAATACTGTTAGTGATGATAGGAATCAAATAGATATTCATAATATATATAAATTAATTCAAGGATCAATGGATTAAACAATTAATTAATCCAATGGTCAAATTAATAATCACTGTTGTAAATGTGGTTGGCAATATATTCTGTGCTAAGCACGCACATGATCATTCTCCTCACATTTACACAAACAATAGGAATGAGTGTTTATGACAATAAAAATCATATACAGAGCAATTAATTTCTCCAATAACTTTATTTTAATTAGTTTCAAATGAGAAACAGTCCAATTATTCATAATCAGTTTAGCAGATACATAAATTATATTTAAAGGATGGAATATTTAGCAGCATTGAATGATAATGACAGTGGACACAGGTATGGTACAAGACAAGGAGATGACAGAAGTTGGATATCAGCAAGAAGACTTAGAAGGAAACTTCAGAGTTCTAATATTTCACAAACATAGAAGGTAGCAAAAAAAATCACCATTATCTGTACTTATGGATAAATAAAGAAAGGTAGTAGTAAAAATTCTGTTCTTCGTTAAAGAAGTGACTAGATATGCTGACTAGACATCAGTGGATGAACTTGTACTGAGGAACGTCTGGGTACACTAACTTAACTTGAAATGGCCTTAATATAAATGACAGGATGCATGAAATCCTGTGGGGGACTATGGAAGGGTGAGAATGGGGGAGGGGGTATAAAGATGATTAAGATGTTTGTATGAAATACACAAAAATTCAATAAAATACTTTTAAAAGAATTCTGTTTTGAATAAGAACTATAAAAGACTAAAAATAAAGTGGAAAGTTTATTCATTTACTACATATTTTAAAGAATATGTAAAATATATATATATTTTTAAATTACAAAATATATTTCTTATTTGATGATACTGAATTTGAATTAAGAGTTGCAGGGCACCAATTTTGCTAATGGTGATGTACATGCAAAAAGAAAATCAATAGAAATGCAGCAAAGGAAAACACCTTTGGGTCAGTAATTCAGACAGGCCTTGCCTGAATGCCTCACCTACCAGCCTCAGTGAAGGCCATGCCCTGAAATCTTAAAAAAACAAGCATACGCATTAGACAGTGTGTGAGACTCAGTGGGGTGGACTTGGCAGAAAGACAAAAAAGAACCTCCAAACTTCTTTGAAAAGTGTTTTGTCACTTATCCTAAAGCTGTAACTCTGCCAACTGGAGTCAGTGGGCTATTATAAATTTATATATGCATTTAATCTGCCTGGAGATTTTTTTTTGCTTATATGGAACATCAACATTTCAAAACAACCTTTGAAGATACAGAATCTTCCAAGACGAAGATTCTTTGTATGTGAGAGGCAGCTTTCCTTCTGAAGGACAGCAATGACTAGTTTGTTTGAGTACAAAACTGACAGTTGGGAAAGTCTGAAACATAATTCTGGCTTTTCTGTTCCCTAGGTTGGCCATACAGAATCAAAATGAACCTGCTCAGGAAACAGAATTTTGGATGAAACACACATATTAAAGAAGAGTTAAAAACCTTACTATAAGTTTGGGATAGCATCTGACCACTATTTGGTTTAGAAACTAATGCCAAAATTAACAGAGTGATTTTATGAAGGTTTGTAAAATAAACTGAAGAATAAGAGAAATGAACCTCTATAAAAAGCATGCAGTTTTACAGAATTATTTTACCTTTACAGTCGTAAAAGCGCTATTAAAATATTATGAGTACAATTTTAAAATTAACGACATAATTTTATAGAATGAAAATAAAGTTGATATAGTTAGTCAATGTTTTTTTTCAGTCAGGAAGAATAATTTCAGTGCTTGACAAGTTCCTTATATAGTTACAACTTTTTGCCTTGGGGCTCTACAGCTGTCTCACTGAGCTGGAGATCACTAAAGGCTGGTTGAGGCACATTCAAGAAACAGTATGCCTACTTCCTTGTAGAGGGGCATTTGATGTCTTTTTAGTTTAACTTTCTAAGGGGACAAAATTCACCAGAGGGTATGGGAAACTTAGCTCACAAATGTTTCTATTTAATAACCCATGTCTTATGGGATCAGTTTTTTTTCACTAATGTGGGGTACTCCTGTTCAAAGTCCTTTAAAAATATTATAGTTTTAATTAGCATCCAAACTAGTCAGAGTTCATAAAGCTTCCTCATAGTTTGGGTTCACCAGTCCCCTACTTCTCCTTTCCCCCATATCCCTGTCCCCATCCCCACTTAAATCTTTAGCTCTCAGTTTTCTCCCCCCCTTTTTTTAAATATCACATAGGATCTACCATCATATATATAT
>NW_008355390.1:266112-267381 GCF_000622305.1 Nannospalax galili
ATATATTACCTTGGATTGCAAGATCATCAGTTTCCAAGTGGCTTCTTCATGCATGCTTCACTTTGGTTGTCTTTTCCTGGCCCCTCATTTCCCTAGCCCTATCACTCCACTACCTACTTGAACACTTGGCTTCTGGTATTCCTCCTCTCTGCGTACATCTCATCTATATTCTAGTGTCCTGTCTTACTAAATGCACATCCCCTGATGACCCTGCATTAGCTAGCTCTCTGTTGTGGTAAAGCACCATGATCAGGAGCAATGAGAAGATCAAAGTATTAAATAGACATTTTAGCGAATAGAAGGAGGCATCAATAGAAAGACTAAAACGTCAAGGAGAGGGCTTTCAAATACACTACCTAAATCCTGGCTTACTAACTGTTGGACTTATGAAATTGATTAGCCATTTAATTGAATTACTTTTAGTGCTTCAAGATTATCCAAAACTGAGGTGCACTAGACTTTTCGAGAAAGACTGGATAGAGCTTCCCGGTCCACGCTGGGCTGGTCACAGGTTGCTTTTGGCCTCTCCTGAGCCGACCTAGCGATGGAGGCGGTGAAGACCCTGAACCCCAAGGCTGCAGCGGCCAGGGGTGCAGGGGACGCTGGCGGTGAACATCAGCCCGGCACCGGACCTTCAGGACATGCTGAGGACCAATTTGGGGCCTAAGGCCACCATGAAGATGCTTGTTTCTGGTGCTGGAGACATCAAGCTTACTAAAGATGGGCACGGCCTGCTTCACGAAATGCAAATTCAACTCCCAACAGCCTCTTTAATAGCAAAAGTGGCCACAGCCCAGGATGACATAACTGGTGCTGGTACTGCTTCCAACGTGCTTATCATTGAGGAGCTACTGAAACAGGCGACTTCTACATCTCTGAGGGGCTTCATCCCAGAATAATAACTGAAGGCTTCGAAACTGAGAAGGAAAAGGCCCTCCAGTTTTGGGGAACAAATCAAAGTAAACAGAGAAATGGACAGAGAAACACTCATTAATGTGGCCAGAACATCTCTACCAACTAAAGTTCATGCTGAGCTTGCAGATGTCTTAACAGAGGCTGTAGTGGACTCCATTTTAGCCATTAAGAAAAAAGATGAGCCCATTGACCTCTTCATGGTTGAAATCATGGAGATGAAGCATAAGTCTGAAAATGATACAAGCTTAATCCAAGGGCTAGTTTTGGATCATGGAGCACGGCATCCTGATATGAAGAAAAGAGTAGAAAATGCATACATCCTCACATGCAACGTGTCCTTAGAATTCGAGAAAA
>NW_008355390.1:267414-270250 GCF_000622305.1 Nannospalax galili
TTTACGAGTGCAGAAGAGAGAGAAAAACCAGTAAAAGCTGAATGAAAATTCATCAAAGACAGACTTAAAAAAATAGAATTTAAGAAGGTCTGTGATGATTCAGATAAAGGATTTGCTGTTATTAATCAAAAGGGAATTGACCCCTTTTCCTTAAATGCCCTTGCAAAAGAAGGCATAGTACCTCTGCACAGAGCAAAGAGGGGAAATATGGAGGCTGACTCTTGCTTGTGGTGGGGTAGCTCTGAATTCTTTTGATGACCTGAATCCCAAGTGTCTGGGACATGCAGGGCTTGTGTATGAGTATACACTGGGAGAAGAGAGGTTCACCTTCACTGAGAAATGCAACAATCCCCGTTCTGTCACATTACTGGTCAAAGGACCAAATAAGCACATACTGACTCAAATCAAGGATGCAATAAGAGATGGCTTGAGAGCTGTTGAAAATGCTATGGATGATGGCTGTGTTGTCCCGGGTGTTGGTGCCATGGAAGGGCCATGGCAGAAGCCTTGATCAAATATAATAAGCCCAGTGTGAAGGGCTGGGCCCAACTTGGAGTCCAGGCATTTGCAGATGCCTTGCTCATTATTCCCAAGGTTCTTGCCCAGAACTCTGGTTTTGACCTTCAGGAAACATTAGTTAAAGTTCAAGCCGAACATTCAGAATTGGGTCAGCTTGTTGGTGTGGATTTGAACACAGGTGAGCCAATGGAAGCAGCAGAAGTAGGCGTATAATGTAACTATTCTGTGAAGAAACAGCATCTGCACTCCTGCACTGTGATTGCCACCAACATTCTCCTGGTAGATGAGATCATGAGAGCTGGAATGTCCTCTCTGAAAGGCTGAACTATCCTTCTTCTCTGAATCTGGAAGGCTACAAAATGATCCAGGAGAAAAATGATCATTTTTTTTCCAGGATTCAAGCAATTTTCAAAGGAATTTCCTTTTCTCATATGAATAGAGGAGAGAACACTTGGCACTATTTCAAATTACAATACTGTAAAATCATAAGTATAGTATTTTTATTACACTGTGTGTATAAAGCAGGACCTCTTTACCCACTGAACAAGATGTCTTAGCTGCAGTGATAGGAAATTACCTGTTTAGAGGAGCATGTTGTCTACCTTGTTCCTTAAATATTTGAAAAATTGTGGTTGTTTAACTTTCTTAAGATGGGCATGGTTGTATATGCCTATAATCCCAGCATTTGGGAAGTAAAGTCAGGAAGATGAAGTTTGAAGGCAGTTTGGGCTACATGAGAACCTATCTTAAAAGAAAAAGAACAATTTTTCTTATGATTTAAAAAAAAATTATCCAAAACCAAAGTCCAGTCTTTTAAAGGATGATTACCAAGTTCAATAGTTAACCAATTTATTCAATTGTTAAGATACTGGAATAAGAAATTGAAAATATTTCATATAATCATGCATGGGTTTTAGTAGGTCTAGGTCCTGAATATAGAAAGATGTGCAGATATGACCATTTCATATATTCTTAAGTGGAACTCTGCCAGTTACCCCGAGAAGATGCAAGCACTCACAGGTCTTTGTGACTTGTAGGAGAGGAAAACTGATGATGATTACGCATGTTGAATGCTGTACCTATGAGAATGCCACCGCAGACCTTTAACTATGTCACTTGCAAGAAGATTCAGGAGAACACTAATATTGAATTTGAAATATTGTGCCTATTTGTGAGTTGTATTATGACCTAAAATTCCTCAGGCTATATTCATAATTAGTTTTTCAAACTACCCTACAAAATAGGGTTTCCCTAGGCTAAGGAGTTCAATATTCATGTTTTGTTTTTATTATTTAACTGATATAACTCGAGCATCAAGCACTTTGCATCTATACTTAGATACCTCAGAAGAGTGACTTCAAACTCATGATATCTAAACATTATACTCATATTGTACACAAATGTAGTCCTGCATATTCCCCACATTAGGAAATGAGACTGGAAAATTATCCTACTACTTAGAGAATTACTTTCCCACTCAGTATTTCCCACTTTATCTTGCCTTAAATATCCTTTGTCATAATAATAAAATAAAAAATTAAGGTTAAATATATCATTTACATTAAAGCATATGATATATAAACTCATATGCATATATTCATATGTGCATACATACACATTTGCATATGACAAGCATGTGTAACCATGTATGTACCAAGATACACATTTAGAGTAGTTCATATATTTCATGGAAGAAAAGCAATTAGAACACTTAATTTGCCTAAGAAAATGCATTTAAAATGCAATGCATTTAAAGGCTTTCAAGGAAAATTACAACTTGAGAAAGTGGATAAACTATCTTACAGAATGTTAACAGGGAAGGCAGGGGAATTTAGCTTATATCAAAGAATAGTTGGTCAAAGAAGATGCTTGGAATATACAAAGATAGATTGTTCTTGGGAAGAAAAGGTAATATTTAAGTTTTGTGCAAGTGAAGGTACTTACAGACATCTATTCTGGATAAAGATATGTGAGAGCTAAAGTGGAAAAGTCCCTTTTCTTTCAAGGTTTCTCTTAATTTCCTGAAAAAATACTGAGAGAGTGAGAGCAAGAACAAGAGAGAGAGAGAGAGAGAGAGAGAGCGAGAGAGAGAGAGAGAAACAGAAACATAGCAAGGCCACAGATTCTGCCTATTATTGTATTTCATTTCCAATCTATTTTATTTTTTATCATGATACTTATTAAAAAAGCATGTCTGCATGTGTACAATTATATTTGAGTAATTTCAATTATTACTTATTTCACATCATAGAATTATGATTACACATTTTCATTACCTCATTTTAAATACAGAAGCTACCAAATACTCCATATATAG
>NW_008355390.1:270382-288249 GCF_000622305.1 Nannospalax galili
CCTCATTTCCAAAAATCCAAAGATAAAAATAAGGTACTGATTCATTATTTTAACTACCTGGAAGATTTCATTTCATCTAACTACTTTTTAAAATATGTTTTCCGTAGGTTTGGAACCAAAGTTCAAGCTTTCTGGAATTTGTTGTAGTAAGATTAATGTACACAACAACAGACATGTGAACTAGAAGAAGAATGCATGTGTTGAAATAATTGGAAAGGAAAAGAAGGGGCAACTAATGGAGAAACTTCTTTGACAGGCATCATCAACACTGATGTAAGACGGGATCTCGTCAAACACTGGGATCTAGAACTGAACAGCATTCATATGATCAAATTAAAAGTGTGGGCATCTTAAATATATGATGGGATAAATGGGTATAAAACATTTAATAGTGGGCTAGAGAAATGAAAAAAATTAGATTAAAGAAAATGTTCTAAAAGCCTTGTTGTATCTTCTAAAGGTTTGAAAGTTACTATAGATGAATAGAAGATCTAGAATATCAATAGTCAGAGCAAGGAGAAAAAATACTTAAGCATAGCAGACCTGTACTTTTGTTAGTCCACCAGTCACTGTGACTTCCAATCTTGTTCTATTCTTGGCTGTCATCTCCAAAGCACTGGTTTCTAGTCACATCCTTTTCACAAATTGTTTGTTCTTGTGCGCCTAGACACCAGTAGTCTTTGGAGAGTCTTCTCTATCTGCTACACTTTACATTGGTCCATCAGCATCTGCTTTCTAATGTTAGGTAGGCAACATGGAAGGGTGGGTGCTATCTTTGCATCAAGAACACTGAGCTAGTAGGTGAATCTTTCAATGAGTGGTGACAAAAATGTCACAAAAATGGTGTGTTAGTCTCAACACTTTTTTTTTGCTTCCAATAAGTATAGTATTTATTAAAACTAAAATCAGTTATTTTGTCATATAGTATACAATAAATTATAATATTTTGCAGCCACAAGTTATGTGCAGAATATGAAGAAACAATCAGATGTGAAAATCTTCTCATATATAATTTTATAAGAAAGAAGTAGCAAATCAGATTTTACATATAACATCTCACTAAACTTTGTGCATGGAAACTGACAGACACCGGTTGTGCTGTTTGACACAAAATGGCTGAACTTCCTCTTCAGAAGACTAAACTCAACATTTAAACTTGCCACTATAAACATCAAAATAAAATACCATCTAACCAACTACAGGAAACAATCTATTATCAGAAAGCAAAAAGGATTGCACACATTATTATCACTTTCTTTCATTTTTATAATTTTTTTATTTATTTTTATTTTATGTATAAGAATGTTTTAACCTGCATGTGTGTAAATGCACTTGTGCTGTGTAAAGCCTGTGGAAGCCAGAAGATGGCATCAGATTCCCTGGAACTGGAGTTATGAACAGTTGTTAGCCTCAATTTGGGTGTTGGGAACTGAACCAATGTCCTCTGGAAGAACAGTCAGTGCTCTTAATAACAGCCATCTCTGAAGACCTTCTTTCATTTTTGAATTGAATTATTGTGATTTTTAGTGTTTGGGTTTATTTTTCTTATTGAGCTTCCTAAACCTCACACAACAGTTCCCACTCAAAACCAGAACACCCCCCCATCCATGCCTCCCCTCTATTCCCCCACCAAAACCCACACACTCCACTACATGCTGAGTCCCACCCACCCAGGGACTTGCACCCAAATGTCCCCAATGCAAACACGTCCACCAGAGTCCATTCAGTCCAGTGGTCATATGTGAGTCATACACCCTCTCCCTCACCTAGCAGCAATCTCAAACAGCTCCCAATCCAGTGCTGGCCCACCACCCACTTCTCACCTTCCCTTTCAGTCTCCATCCAATTGAGCTGACATGGGTCCCAGGCTCATTGACACTAACACCACAAGTTCACATGAGTAAACCTCCAGTGGCCTAGAAGCCTCCACCTCCCTATGTTCATGAACCAGCCCTGGCTCTTACAATCTTTCCACCTCCTCTTCTGCAATGGTACCTTACCCATGGGTAGGTGAGGTTCCATATAGGAGTCCCATCCTGCACTCTATACTCTCTTAGTCTCCAAAACTTGGCCAGCTGTGGCCTTCTGTGTGCACTGCACTCTGATGTACATGGAAGCCTCACTGGTAAGAGTTGAGGGGTTTATTAGCCCTCTCTCTACCCCTTATTCTGCTATGTTCCATGAACCTCAGAGATTGAACTGCAGCTCTGTCACCTAGTACTGGGCATCTCTCAGACTTATGTTCTCTGTGCTTGACCAGATGTGCAACTCTGCAGTAGCTGCCATCTGCTGCAAAAAGAAGTTTCTTTGATGAGTGCTGTATGGTATGCTTGCCACTCTAAGGGAGGTCTCTTCTATCTGGCACTGTCTTCGCTGCCAAGCAGCTCCCAGGTATACATATGCATTAATGTTCAGACACTCTATGTGCATTTCTCATAGGGTTTCTAGGATATCACTTTTCCCTCTTTTTCCCAGCCCCTGAAATTCACTCATCTCCACTCTTTTCTCCAATTTGGCTTCCCATCTCCCGCTGTCCCTAGTCACAGGGCCTCCATTATTCCCACCCTCCCCCCAATACCTCCCGACTCCTCCCATCTTTCCTTTCCTGACTTCCCTCCTTCCCTCCCCAAAACCATGGTCCCTTTCATGTCCCTCCTTCTTCTCCTCCCTGGTGATTACTCCCACATTTTCCACCACCCTCAGGTAACATTTGTTCCCTACTATCTTCCTTTCAGGTTGTTTCTTTTCCTTTACCTCCATGTATCCTTGTTGTTACCTGGCTCCCGGTGTTACATCAGAATTTATATAACCACATATAAGAGATTGGTGTTACAATCCACAAATGAAGGAGAACATACATCATTTGCTTTTTTGCATTTATATTACTTCACTAAGAATAACACGCTCTAGCTCTGTTCTTTACCTGCAAATTTCATAATTTCACCTTTTCTTATGCCTGAGTAGGACTCCATTGAGTAGATGTACCACATTTTCAGTAACCATTTATCAGTTGAGGGACATTTAAGCCCTTTCCATTTCTTAGCCATTGTGAAGAGAGCAGCAATAAAGATGAATTTACAGGTATCTCTACAGTTTGATGAGTCCTTTGGTTATATGCCAAGGAATGGTAGCACTGGATCATATGGTAGGTTCATTTTCAGTTTTTTGAGGGTTCTCCACATTGCTTTCCATAGTGGTTGCATAAGGGTTCCTCTTTCTCTACATCCTTTCCAGCATTTACAGTCTTTCATTCTCTTGATCTTTGTCAAACTGACTGGGGTAAGATGGAAACTTAAAATGGTTTTTATCTGCATTTCTCCAAATACTAAGGATTTGGAGCAGTTTTAAAAGTATTTCTTAGCCATTTTTATTTCCTTGTATGAGATCTTTCTGTTTAGGTCTATTGCCCATCTTTTTATTGAGTCATTTATTTTCTTATTTCTTTTTTTTTTTTTTGAGTTCTTTGTACAGTCTGGGTATTAATCCTCTGTTAGATGTGTAGGTGGTGAAGATTTTCTGCTGCTAAGTGTGTCTCCTCTTCCCTTCCTTAGTTGTTTCTTTTCGAAAGTCATTTCCTTGCAATGACCTTTTTGTCTAAGGTCCGTTCAGATGGTCATCCCACATCAAAATCCAGCCATTCTAACTCACAGAAGTTATGCAACTTGTGAGGAATGAGCTTTATCCCATAGTCATCCTTAAAACCCTTCCTAAAATTTCTTAACATGCTTTCCAAAGGAGTTGGTTACCTTTGTGTGCCTCCCATGCCCCACCCTGTGTCAATGTTGAAAAAAAAAAAAAACATTCTTTCCTATGCCTATATCTTGGAGAGAGCTGCCTATGTTTTCTTCTAGCAGTTTCTGAATTTCAGATTTTATAATGAGGTCTTTGACCCATTTGGAGTTGACCTTTGTGCAGAGTGAAGGATAAAGGGTCAAGTTTTGTTTTTCTTCAGATGGAGATACAGTTTTGCCAGAACCATTTGTTGAAGGTGCTATCTTTCCTCCATTGTGTGTTCTTAACACTTTTGCAGAATATCAGGTGCCTCAAATTATATGAACTCCTGTTTGGGTCTTCAATTGTGTTGCATTGATCTAGGGGTCTATTTTTGTGTCAATATCATGTTGTTTTTGTGACTATAGCTCTGTAATATAATTTGAGATCTGGTATGGTGATCCCCCAGCAGTGTTTTTTTTTTTCCCAAGATTATTTTGGCTGTCTGAGGTTTTTTGTGATTCCATAGGAGTTTTAGGATTATTTTGTCAAGCTCTGTGAAGAATGTCATGGATATTTTGATTGGGATTGCATTGAATCTATAAATTGCTTTTGGTAAGAGTCATTTTCACAATATTGATTCTGCCTATTCATGAGCATGGTAGGTCTTTTCATCTCCTAGTTTCTTCCTCTATCCCTTTAGAGTTTTGAAATTTTCATTGTAGAGATCTTTAATGTCTTTGGTTAGGTTTATTCTAAAATATTTTAATTTTTAAGTATATCGAGAATAGGAGGGTTTCCTTGAGTGCTTTTTCTGATTGCTTGTTATTGGTATATAGAAAGCATACTAATTTTGAAAGTTGAATTTGTATCCTGTCACTTTACTAAAAGCATTAATCAATTTTAACAGTTCTCTAGTGGGATTTTTTGTATCTCATGTGTATAACATCATATCATCTGCAAATAGGGATAATTTGATCTCTTTTTTTCCAATTAGTACTCCTTTAATTTCCTTCTCTTGTCTATTGCTCTTACAAGAGTTTCAAGCACTATATTGAAAATGAGCGGAGATAGTGGACAGCCTTGTTTGGTTCCTTATTTTAATGAGAATGCTTCCAGTTTTTCTCCATTTAGGATGATGTTGCCTATGTGTTTATTGTATATAGCTTTAATTACATTGAGGTGTTCCCTCCACAGCAACTCCTTCTACGACTTTTAATGTGAATGCATATTAGATTTTATCAAATGCCTTTTCTGCATCCTTTGAGATAACCACGTGATATTTTTCTTTAAGTTCATTTATATGTTTTATTACATTATTGACTTATGTATATTTAACCATTCCTGCACACCTGGAATAAAATTGACTTGATCTTGGTGGATGATCTTGTTGATGTGTGTATGTACACCGTTTCCAAGCATTTTATTGAGTATCTTTGCATCTATGTTCATTAAGGATATGTGTCTGTAGCTTTCTTTTTTGTTGTATCTTTACCTGGTTTGGGAATTAGAGTGATACTAGCTTCATAGAAGGCGTTTGGGAGTTTTCCATCTGTTTCTATCTTTTTGAATAATTTAAGCAGTGTTAGTTGTAGATTTTCTTTGACTGCTGGTAGAATTCTGCTATGAATCCATCTGGGCCTGGGCTTTATTTAGTCAGGAAGTATTGTTTTACTGTTTCAATTTCCTTTTTTGTTTTTTATCTGTTTCAGCTGTTGATCGCCTCTTGGTTTAACTTTGGTGGCGGCCATGATTTTAGAAATTAGTCCACTTCTTTTAGGTTTTCAAATTTAATGGAGTATAGGTTTTTAAAGTATTCCCTTAAAATGTTTTAGATGTGTGTGTGTGTGTGTGTGTGTGTGTGTGTGTGTGTGTCTGTTGTCATGTTTCCCCTTTTGTCTCTGATTTTGTTTTTTTGGATTTGCTCTTTCTTTCTTTTGGCTAACTGGGCTAAGGGCCTGTATATCTCGTTTAACTTTTCAAAGAACTAGCTCTTAGATTTATTGGTTTTTGTGTATTGTTTTCTTTGTTTATATTTCATTAATCTCTGCTTTGAGTTTTGTTATTTCCTCTCATCTACTAGGTTTGTGGTTGGTTTATTCTTGCCTTTCCAGTCTTAAGTTGTACTGTCAAGTTCATTTACATGTGCTCTTTCTGATTTTTTTTAAAATTTATTTTATGTGTATGAGTGTATTGCCTGCATGTATGTGAGGGCACCCATGTCATGCAATGTCATGGAGGTCAGTAGAGGGTGATGGATTCCCCTGGAACTGGAATTAAGGACAGAACATAGCCAACATGTGGGTGCTGGGAATTGGACTGGGGTCCTCTGCAAGAGCAGTCAGTGCTCTTAACCACTGAGCCATCTCTCCAGCCCCTCTTTCTGATTTTGTAATGTAGGCACTAAGAGCTATAAACTCTCCTCTTAGGGTGTCGCAGAGGTTTTGTTGTGTTGTGTTCTTATTTTCATTTTGTTCCAAGAATACTTTTTTTTCTTTATTTCTTCTTTGACCCATTCATGATTCAGGATTTTGTTGTTTAATCTCCATGAGTTCATGCATCTACTAGACCTTCTTTTGTTGTTGATTATAAGCTTTATTGCACTGTGGTCTGATAGAAGGAATGGAATTATTTCAGTCTTTTTTTTTTTTTTTGTATTTGTTGAGATTTGTTTTGTGCCCCAGAATGTGGCCAATTTTAGAATTTCATGAGCTGCTTAGTAGAAAGTGTATTATTTGGTGGTTGGGTGGAATATTCTTTATATGTCTGTTAGGTCCATTTCATATATCATGTCATTTAATTCAGGTGTCTCTCTCTTTATTCTTTGTCCGGTTAACCTGTCTATTGAAGAAAATGGGATAGTAAAGTCACCCGTTATTACTGACTTGGTGTCAGTCTCTGATTTACAGTGCTGGATGTTATGAAATTGGGTGCTCCAGAGTTTGGTACATACATGTTCATGTTTGGAATATCTTCTTGTTCAATTCTTCCTTTGATTAGAATGAAGTTACCCCTCCTTATCTCTTCTGATGATTTTTAGTTTGAAGTATATTTTGTCAGATATTAAAATTGCAACACCTGCATGCTTCTTAGGCCCATTTGCTTGGAATATTTTTTTTCCAGTCTTTCACCCTAAAATAGTGTCTGTTCTTGAAGGTGAGATGAGTTTCTTAAGGACAACAACAACAAAAAAAGGGTTTTTTTTTTCTTGATTCATTGCACCAGGCTGTGTCTTTTTACAAGGGAGTTGAGGCCATTGACATTTAGTGCTATTATTGAAAAGTGTGTATCATGTACTGTCATTTTAATTTCTTTTTTTGTGGCCCTATTTGTGTTTCCATTGTTATAGCTTTCTTTATTTTCTTTCTGTAGTTTCTTGGACATACTTATTACTTTCTTTGGTCCTTTGTGTTGCTTCAAGGATTCTCTGTAATGCTGGTTTGGAAGACATGAATTCTTTCAGCCTATTTGTGTCATGAAAATTTTTCTGTTCCCCTTTGACTTTGATAGTTTTGCTGAACAAAATAATCAGGGTTGGCATCCATGGTTGTTTGGAACTGGGAATACTTATTTCCAGGCTCTTCTGGATTTCATAGTTTGAATTGAAATGTCAGCTGTTATTCTGATGAGTTTTCCTTTATATGTAACTTGTTGTTTTTCTCATTCAGCTTTCAGTACCCTCTCTTTGTTCTGTATATTTAGTATTTTTACAATGATATGTCTTGGGGACTCTCTGTTCTGACCATGTCTCAATGGTATTCTCTGTGCTTCCTGAATCGCTACAGGTATGTTTTTCCTAAATTTAGGGAAGTTTTCTTCTATACTCCTATTGAAGATCTGTTTGATGCTATTTGTTTGAGTTTCTCCTCCTTTCTGTATGCCTATAATACATAGATTTTGTTGTTTCATGTTGTCCCACATTTCCTGAGTATTCCATTCCTGTGTTTTTTTGAGTTTTGCATAGTCTTTGCTTTAAGAATCCAGATTTTCAACTTTATCCTTCAGTCTTGATATTCTGTTTTTCCTTTCATTCACTCTGCTTGTGAGACTTTCTCTTCTTGTTTCTATTTGGTTTATTGAATCTTCCCATCCTGTGTTCATTTACATTTGGGGTTTCTTTACTATTTCTGTCTCTTTAGTAAAGTCACTTTTCAAGTTATGAATTGATTTTGATATTTCATTAAGCTGCATATTTGTATATTCTTGGGCTTCTGTCAAAAGTTTGTGCCTTTCTGCTTTGAGTCCTTTGAGTTGTTTGTCTGTGTTTCCTTGTAGTTCTTTGATCATGTTTATGATTGTTCTTTTAAACGTTGTGTCCTGAGTTTCTACTGGGTACTTCTCAATGCTGTGCACTTCTGTAGTACTCATGGGTTTTTTGGGGGACACATTTTCCTGATTTTTCATATTGTTTGTATTTTTGTGTTGCAATTTTGGCATATGGATGTTCTTTGCTGGTTACGTGTTCAACAGGAACTTCTACTCTGCTTTTTTAAAATTTAATTTTAGTTCTAGGATCAAACCAGTGTTTGGTTAAAGTTTTACTGAGCAACCAATACATTTACTGAGCTTACTTACTGACCTGAGGGGTTGCTGAAGTGTATGATGACCTGAGGGTATACACACTGGAAAGCCTTTACCCAGCATGGATCAAGCCTTCCCTTCCTAGCCTTCCCCAGATTATATACTTTAGCCCTCCCCAAATCCAGAAAACCAAATGTGATTGGGGCCAAATTACATACAGTTGGCTGGGAAGAGTGAGGGAATAAGCATTGCTTAGTATCCCCCAGGAAATGAATTCTCACAGCAAATGGAAAATTTATTTGTTAATGTTATTATGTCTTGTAACTATAAAAAAAAGAAAGTGGAATATAAAAGATGTTAAAAGGATGTGGGAAGGGAGATATTTTCCAAAATTGACAGAAAAATGAGAAAGCTTAAGTAAGTGATGTATGTAGGTCTGTGTAGGTTTGTTATGATATATAAAGGATGAGACAAAAATAATCTTAAAATTTCTAAGGTCCAAATTAGTTTGGTCAACTAGTTTAGGGAACAAAATATATATATCTAGTCAAGGTTTATCTGATAAAATTTGGCTTTTTGCCCAAGTGTTATCTACATAGCACATGCTAATTAAAAGTACCAGACTGGTGGAACTAACCTTATTGGATGTTTAACAGCCGAGGTTTGAGGCCTATACTAATGTGGTCAAAGGGAATTAGGGACAATTTTTGCCCCTTGCCCTCCAAGGTCACGTAAGTACCAGGGGACTATGGAATATCTCTCAAAATGTTCTGCTACTGTGGTGAGTCACCTGTCCTCTAGTTCAAGGAGGCCATGGAGACCCCACCAGATGGACTTGAACCAATGTCCAATCTACAAAGAGGAAGGTCAACTCATAGGAATCATTTCCTCCATGCTTCCAAATGAAGCCTGCTATGATCGAGCAGAACCTTTGACTTATCTTCACATAGATGGAACTGGTAAAAGAAAGGAATCAGTGGTTCCTCCCAAGCCCATATGACCCCTGAGGAACAGACCCTCAAATGACCTTAAGTGCAAAAACAAATTTATTTATTTGGGCCAACTGTATGCTTAAACACCCAAAAGGAAAGTATAACCGAAGAGTAAAGACATCAGTTTATTTCTTTAGGAATTCAAGGGACTACACTCCCCAGGCTTAAATCCATACAAAAATATTTAGACAATTATTTCTTATTGATGACTTTGTTCCTAATCAGAAAATGCTACTCAGATGTAAGACTTCAAGTCTTGGTCTGCAATACTGTAGTGCCCACCTGTAGCTAAGGGAGACAACCCACTATTGTTCTAAAATAATAGCTAAATTTGTTTTCTCCCCCATGTACAAGCCTTTAAGAGGGAACTGACACTGATTTTAACCACTTCAATAGTTATCAAAATGCCTGAAAGCAAATCCTGAATCCATCACTCTAGAGTCCAGCCTTGGCAGACAAAAGAAAAATGAGGAGGAACCCAGTAGAGGGATGCTTTTGGAAGCTCTCATCAATGTTCTCCCTCATATGTGAATCCTAGCACCAAATCTTTTTAAATTCCAGGTCCTTTTAATAAGATGATGCTATACAGCTGTCCCTTCTGCATGAAATAACTACCATCATCATGACTTCAGCTGAGCCTGATCGCTAAACATCATCATAATTGGGCTTGTTGACAGTTGTGCTCATTCATTAAAGAAGGTCCAAGCAGGGTCATTGGACCCTCACCAGATTTTCCAGCCACTCTTCCCAGCCAAATGTATGTAATTTTACCCTAATCACACATGGCCTCCTGGTTTGGGGGAGGGCTAAAGTACACAATCCGGGGAAGGCTAGGAAGAGAAGGCATGACCCATGCTGGGTAAAGCCTTTCCAGTGTGCATACACTCAGGTCACACATACACCTCAGCAACCCCTCAGTTATCTCAGTAAGCGCAATAAATTCATTGGTTCCCCAGTAAAACTTTAATCAAACATTGGCTTGACACTAGAAACTTAAAAGGGAATAAGCATTGCTTAGCATCTCCAGGAAAAAAGTCTCATAACAGATGGAACATTTATTTGCTAATGCTATTATGTCTCATAATTATTTAAAAAAAAGAAAATGAGAATCTAGAAGATGTTAAAAGGATATGTGAATAGAGATCTTTTCCAAAATAGAGAGAAAAAACAAGAAAGTCTAAGCAAATGATGAAGGTCTGTTTAGGTTTGTTATGATATATAAAGGATGAGACAAAAATAATATACACATAGTCTTAAAATTTCTGTGGTCATAGTTTAGTCAAGTAGTTTAAGGAATAAAATATATATCTAGTCAGGGTTTATCTGAGAATATTGGTTTTTTACCCAAGCCTCATCTACATAGCACAGGGTAATTAAAAGTACCAGACTGGTGGAACTAACCTTATCAGATATTTAACAGCCATACTTTGAGGCTTATACTGATCTGGTCAGAGACTTAAAAGATGTTTTTTGCCCCTTGCCCTACAAAATCATCTAAGTTCCAGGGGACTATGCAACACCTCCTAAAATATCCTGTAACTGTGGTAAGTCACCTATTCTCTTGCTCAGGAAGGACATTGAGACTCCATGAGATGGACTTGAACCAGTGTCATACCCAAAAGGAAAGTATAACCAAAGAGTAGAGTTCAAAGGTACACTTCCCAGATATTTGGCTTAAGTATGTATAAAAAGTTATTTAGACAATTATTTCTCATTAATAATTTTTGTTCCTAAACAGAATGTGCTGCTCAGATGTAAGACTTCAAATCTTGGTCTCTTATACTATAGTGCTCATCTGTAGCTAAGGAAGAGAACCAGCTATTATTCTAAAATGATGGATAAATTTGTTTTCTCCCCCTCTCTAGAAGCCTTTGAGAGAGAATTGACATTGATTTGAGCCACTCCAGTAGCTATCAAAATGCCTGAAAACAAATCCCGAGTCCATCACTCTCAAGTCCAGCCTTGGCAGACAAAAGATAAAGGAGGAACCCAATAGAGGGATGCTTTTGGAAGCACTCCTCAAGAAATCCCTGTGAACTCTGATATGAACATTTTAAAATTGCCCTGTTCTGACATTTTTCTAGTTTCCTGTCTAGAACTTGTAATGCTGATTACCCTTGCCTTTACTTCTCCTTCGCATCTATTATTCATAATTCAAGGACTTAGAGATAAGAGTTATGCAATTTGGGAGTCTTTTAGATAGATCCACTGAAGGGGTACTCCAATTGCCTCACCCTGCGTCCCTGTTCAGCATGGAAGAAGCTAGAGTGGTCTGTGTCCCTATTCCTTATTGGCAATTTGGGTAAGCCCTTTAGAGGATGGTGTGATAAGAATAGGAGGTAGGAATTGGCTAGGCAGTTTGGGTAGAAAGACCCCAAAGAAAAGTAGCTAGTTTCTTGGCTAAAAGTCAAAATGTCCTTGGGCCTCTTAGCAACATACTTTGTTTCACAGGCCAAAGACGTCAAAAGTATTTGGGAGCTTTTATGTAATCCTTAAAAGATTTTTGGGTTACATCTTCAGAGGGGGGGATGTTAGAGTAGCCAAAATCCCCATTAAAATAAATAAATCAACCAAAGAAGAAGAAAGAGTACATAAAGTTATCAGAAAAAAGTGATGGGGCGATATGGGAGTTGTTGGAAGGGCAGGAGTGGGCATGGAGTTGATCAAAATACCTTATATACATGTATGAAATTCTCAATAAATTATTTATTTAAAAAAAAAAAAGAAATTCCAATGGACTCTCATATGAACATTTGAAATTTGCCCTGTTCTGACTTTTTTCTAGTTTCCTGTCTAGGACTTGTAATGCTAATTACTCTTGCCTTTACTTTTCTTCACATCTCCTATTCATCAGTCAAGGACTTTCTTTTCCTCCTACAGATAAGACTAATACAATCTGGGAGCCTTTTAGGTAGGCCCACTGAAGAGATACCCCAATTGCCTCACCTTGTGGCCCTGTTCAGCATGGAAGAAGCCAGAACAGCCTGTGTCCCGATTACCTTTCTGCAATTTCGTAACCGCTTCAGAGGATGGTGTGATAAAAATAGGAGGTAGAAATTGGCTAGGCATTTAGGATTAAAAGACTCCAAAGAAAGTAGCCAGTTTCTTGGTGAAAACTCAAAATGTCCTTGGGTCTCTTAGCAAATATTCCGTTCCAAAGGCCAAAAATGTCAAAAGTATTTGGAAGCCCTTATGTAATCCTTAGAAGATTTTATGGTTATCTCTTCAGAGGGGGGAATGTTAGAGTAGCAAAAAGCTCCATTAAAAAAAGAAGAAAGAATACATGAAGTTCTCAGAAAAACGTGATGGGGTGATATGGGAGGAGTTGGAGGTGATATGGGAGGAGTTGGAGGGGAGGGTATGGGAATTGATTTGATCGAAATTCCTTATATGCATGCATGAAATTCTCAATAAATTATTTAAAAATTTTAATTTTGCTTCTGTTAATGTTGTTTATGTAGTTTAGCTACTTTTTGTTTGGGTATTAAAGAGACATTGGTGTGTATTTCAGGTTCTTGCTGGATAGTAGACTGGCCAGAGTCCTGACTGAGCTGGTCTGTCTGTCTAATCCAGAGACTGGGAATTTGGCGTTGAGGGAACTGCCTGGGTGAGGACTTATGGATCTATCATAAGAAGGTTAGTTGATCTGGTTTGGGAAGCTAGTCCTGGGACTTGAGGTGAAGGAATTGGAGCCACTCATGAGAGAGGCCGGCAGGAGATAGGGTGAGAATGGATGTTTAAGAGTTTATTGGACTTCCTAGTCAATAGTTTCAAGATGGAGTCCATTCATAACACTGAGTTTTTGCTTTGTTAGCATATGGTGTCTAGCAGGGACAATTCCCCCCTGTTATAAGGTAAGTGGTTTTAATCCTCTTTTTTTTGTGTGTGTGTGTGTGTGTGTTTCTATTTTTTTTTTAATTAAAAGAAGCATTTCATTACAACAGCATTAACCTATTCAATAACATTTTTCTGAGCTAGGGTACATCTCTTTCAAAATTGGCTGTACATTTCTAGGTTTACAGATGAATTATTACGCTTATATAATCCTCTTTTATATAACCCATCACACAAAAGTTTAAAACTGTTCTGAATTTTTTAAAAGCCAGTATTGGCCATTTACAGTTACTTATAGAGGTCAGAATCTGCAGTAATAGAGATACATACAGTACAGTTCAGGTAATTTTGTCTTTTCCCTTTGTTCAGATTGAGAATTCATTGCTGTAGAAAAAGGACAGAGGCAAATGTTAGCAGCAGTCTATATCTGACTGCTTGACTAAATGCTCTGGATTTTAACACTGGAGTTCCCTGCACCACCAGCTGTTGCTGCAGGGGCCATTTGTTTTGCAGTCCCAGCTTCAGTCATCCTGAAAGGCTATTATATGTTCTTTGGTTCTTTGTGTTGTTAGCACTGGTTTCCAAAAATAGAATTCCAAGGGAATCTTCAAATTCCTTTGTTGTTGTGTAGTCCACAATTTTTTTGTGTTCAGATTGGACTTGCTCCCTATCAACAACTTGTTATCATTTTCACTGACATATCAATTCATATCCTGTAGCCACTGTTTAACATTATTGAAAGACTCCTGTTCTGTCACATCATGCACAACTGTGATTGCATGAACTCCTCTGATGCAATGGACTCCTCTGTAATAACTGGGGGTGATTGAAATTTATCTTGACCTGCTTTGTCCCATATTTGGAGCTTTACTGTTTTCTCATTTAACTCTATAATTCTCATTTTGAAATCCACACCAACTGTGGAGATGTAGCCTTCTGTATCCACATACCTAAGAAGGGGGCAAGAATTTTCAACTCTAGAATCCCCAGTCAGAAGTAACATGAATAGATAATCATATTTGGGATTCATGCTGGACATGTTACTGCAGCTGCAGCCACTGTCACCCACCCTTGCTGCCTCAGTGAATGATGCCCTGACATCGGGAATGGAAGGAAAAAGCTCTCAGCATATCTTATCAGGAAGCACATAATAGAGTTTTGTTTATTTGTTTGTTTGTTTTCTTTTCTTGTCTTCTATACCAGGGATATTAGCTTGGCTCCTTTTACTATGATGGCAAGAGGAAAGGAAATGTATAGTTTCAAATTTTCCTTTTACAGTTTTTTGATAGGCTTCAAAACACAATTGTCCTAAAGAAGATTAGCAGGAGCAAAACATATAAATTTATTCAATCTAAATTTTATGTGATACGGGAAATGAAGAACCAAAGAAGAAAAGAAGACTAAACACTTTTATATTAGATTGAGTAAAGAGACACAGTTGTGGAAAAGTAGCTATACTGTGTGGGCAGGGTATAGGAAGATGACACTTATTTGAACAGGGACTTTATATGCAGAATTTTCTTGGTTACAATTTCCTGTCCTTCATAATAAGAATGTTACTTTTCTCCTGGCATAGGAAGTTATCATCCATATGAGAATATTTTTCTACTAATTGCAGGAAGAAAAAAAGGGAAGAAATGATCAGTGTCATTTCTGCACTTTTTCTCCTTTCTTTTTAAGTATTTTCAACTTAGACTCATGTTTGTCCCATGGTGTTATGTTTTGATGTGGGATATCTGCCAGGCTCTACTGTTATCTGAGGATAGATTTTACAAGGTGAAGGCATTATTTTTTCCTAACATTTAAAAACCAATTTGTGGGGTACTTTGTTGAGATTTTGAAAGTCCCTTTGCTCATCAAATTTTCATGTCTTGTTGGATAAGCCATTGGTTACTAATGATGGGTCTTTAGCACCATTATACTGTATCTTATTGTAAGGATAAGTTTTCTTTTTACTTTCTTTCATTTTGCTCTTTGTGTCTCACTCATTCCATGTGAACTCAGAGATTATTTTTTCAATGATTTATACATAAGTATTATTGCATAATTTGAACTCAAAATGACTGTATTTGACTAGTGGAGACTGTTTAAGTTTTGTGTCCACCGGACATATGTTTTTGAGGGGTTAATTATTCGCCGGACAAAAATATATAAAATTTTAGTAGATGGCCTAGAATCTGTTTTTCTGGATATTTTAATTAAAGGAAAGAATGTATAAGATCTTGTCTATTCACTTCCTTCTTTACTGTAGGCAAGCCCAGTCAGAAGAATAATGAACTTTCTTTCTAGGCTTCCATCAACATAAATTCTAGATTGTCTGTTCAATTTAGCGTATTCTTTACTTTCCTTAGATGATGAATGTTGTAATCTCTTCAAAGTCTCAGACTTTGCATGGAGATTAAGGAGAAGGCCACTAGACAATCTTTATCATAATGGTCTTCTAACTGGAACTCAATTAGAATCAATTTGTAATGACCCAGTGGATTGTTTTATTCAAGTAACTATTTATCATAAGAGAAAAGGAAGCCAAGCACCATAGCACTTGCTTGTGATTCCAGGCCTTGGGAGGCTAAGACAGGAGGCTCATGAGTTCAAATGCAATATGAGATTCAGGACAACATTGGGCAACAGCAGGAAACCCTGCCTCAAGGAAGGAAAGAAAGGAGAAGAGGGGAGGGGAGGAAAAAGAATAGGAAAGAAGGGAAGATCTCTCCTTTACCATTAAAATGTATTAGCAGACCACTATTCATCTAAGATGATCCACAAAAATAGTTTTAGTATTTGTGGTGGCAAATATTGGTTGTCACTTGACAGAATCTAGAATCACCCAGGGGACGAGCCTGGGTGGGATTAGGTGAGGTTAGCTTCTGGATATACCTGTAAGGGAGTATTTGATTAGGATAATAAGATGGGAAGAGGATTCACCATAAATGTGAGTGGCACCATTCCTGTGGTCTGTGGCTCTGGACTGAGTAAAAAGGAGAATGTGAACTGAGTGCAGGCATTCATTACTCTCTGCTTCTCTGTGGAATCAATGTGAGCAACTGTCTCAAGCTCCTGCTGCTGTCACTTCCATGCCATGATGGATGGTAACCTAGAACTGTGAGCCAAATTAAACCCTTAAATTGCTCTAGTCAGTATATTCTATCACAGCAGCAGGGAAAGTAGAATAACACAATGTGATCAGCATTAAAAGATCAAATAAGAGCTGCTGTAGCACCTAAATATTAACACAATAAGAGAGATGGGGCCACTCTGAGCACCAAAGGAACACAAGAAAAACATAGAGCTACCACTAGAGTTAGAAACATAGAGGAGGACTCTCATCAAAACATCACAGAGAGACAGTCACTGTCACATTTGTGGCATCAAGCAAAGTCAGGGAGAGTAGTCTTCCTGCTACCTTCTTCTTCCTGGTGCTCTGGGCCAAACATAACTGAAGGTCAGCAAATAGGACCTAATAGTAGTTGCTTCTGGGAGCACAGGGAGGAGCAAGATGGGTACAATGCACTAAGGGAGAGCAGGAGCACATATGTAGAAGTGGTTCATCAATATCAACTGGGAGCTCAGTGTAGGATCTTTTTCAGCAAGGTTGTAGATGCTGTTTTCTCATGCCTCATACACAAATATGTACATTTAATTCAGTTCAAAAATTCTGCAATTCACAAGTGAAATTATATTTACATTATTAGAAGGAGCTTGTGCTCTTGAAAAATCCAATTTACTACTCAACTGAGAGAAAATCTGTCAGGTGCATATGTGGATACATCAGTCATAAACAAGTCTACATTCATTGCACAGAATCTAACTATGTTAGAGATGACAAGATAAGGTATTTTCAAGGGGACTGAAGTTGATTATGAGACAAAAAAGCCAAAGTCATACTACATAATAAAAATGGAAATTAGTTCAAATTCTCAGTTCTACCTCCTTTGCCAATGAACATAAAGTTCATGTTTGGCACATCTGTGAGCTGAGATGGATTTATAGTTATGTCAGGGTAAACTAAAATAAACCCAAAATAGATTTCTAGAATCATCCTCTAAACTGAAAGCATATATTGGGTTTCTCTGTGGTTGTGTTGAGAGACATGCTACCTGGAGTTTTCAGGCTGGTTGTGATTCCCTCATTTTACAAGGTCTGTAAAATCACAGCATTTTCTTGTGTTTTTCTGTTTAAGCTTGGCTAGTAGCCTGTACTCATCATGTGCCAATATTACAGCCATGAGTTATTTGAGGTTAGAGTGTCTGCATTTTAGAAAGGTATAAAGAAAGATTCTATGAAAGCAAAGTTTGCTACTAATGGAAGTATCTTCATTAAAAATTTTTCATCTGATTAGGAACCCACTCAGATTGCCTCCCCATTTGTTTTTCCTTTTCTTTTCTGGAACCATTTTCCCCGTGTTTGCAGCCTGGTAGTACAGCGCTGTGCAACCATGGGATACTAGGAAGCAGATGTGACCAGACACAGGTGATAAAGGCTTGTTTCATTTCAATGCTCAGCCAGAGTGAAATAAAAATAGCAAGCAGCATATGACAGAGTAAATTAAATCTTTAAATTCCTTCTTTTAATAATGTTAGATGATACTGGCAGCTCAGGTAAGGATTTTCTATGAACATAGGATTTTTAGTTCAACAAAATCATCTTAAAAGACAGAAAAAGGGTAGTAACATTTTGTTCCTTCACTATAAGTGATATTCCATCCATTTATAGTGCTTTGCTGATAAACAAACACCTGTCCACAGTTATGCTTTTCTGATTGTTTCTTTTGCTTTTACTATTCAGTTATACCTTCTCAGAGGAAATGTT
>NW_008355390.1:288268-328535 GCF_000622305.1 Nannospalax galili
AGGAAAATAAATATATATATATATATATATATATATATATATATATATATGACACTGAGCTTGTTGAAAGTTCAAAAGGTGACCAGAAATTTATTCATCATCTGGGTGGTCACAAATGGCCTAGAGGTAAAAACAGAGACAGACAATCCAGTCCAATATAGAAACATGTTTTGTTACAGGTATGAGGGTAGTATTTACATAATACCTGGAAGAGTGAGATTAGTTCTATCTTTTGGAATTAAAAAGAGTGTCCAAAACACATATAGCAAAGCTAGATTTTGTTATTTCAGTATAAGTGATTTGGAGAAAGTAATGGAAGAAATGTGTCGTACGTTGAAAAGTACATTCCAAGGGAAACAGCATGCTGAAATACACATTACACGTTCATGAGTTCAGTTCACTAGAACTTTTGGACAAACAATATATATATTGATCAAGAGAGACAGAGAGATAGAGGGACATAGAGAAAGATACATTTGAATTTTGATGTAGTCTAGGATCAGCTGTCTACTAAAGGCATTCATATCCTAATACATGCACACATACTGAGTTAATTACATGGCACAGCTTGTAGAAAGAGGCATGGCACACAGGAGAAATTCCTCCTTGCTGCCTTATTTATAAATTAAGGCATAGCATAGTATAATGTTATTAGTGCTGGCTTTAGAAACATATCACCCTGGATTTTGTCTTTCTTAATAGCTGGGTGACCTTGGGCAAGTGACCTAGCTATCCATCAGTATTCGCATTTATAAGAGGAATGGTAATAAATTTTAGTAGCACTGTGGGGAAGATTCAGGTACTGAAAGTGAGGTTTGTAATAGTTTGTCTATCCCACAGCAGATTCTCAATAAATAACTGTTCAGAGAAGAAAATGTATTTATCCTTAAACACAAGCCAGGGAAAGGGGGCAATAGTATATTTGAATAAGAATCTATTTTTTCCTTTTTCAAAGATCCATACCCTCTTGCTTCTTTATAACACAGTATTTTAAAGCCTCTAACACTTCTGAGATGGTGCTAGCATCTGACCTCTGTATTCCACAGTTTGTGAGCAAGATGATGATAAGTGGTGGATTATATACCAAGAGATGAAGAGGAAGGACATGGCAGAAAGCAAGTTCTGTTTTCTTTTGCCCTATGTGCTTCTTAAACAGAACAGGTTTCTGACATAAGAACACATGGTTATGATAGAACATATCCTAAAACATTCTTCTGAGGTAGATTGAAATCAGGGCAAGGATCTTCTTCAGTATTTCCCTCATGGAACAGATTTCTTTTGTCTCCTGTAACCATGACGTGTAGAGCCTGTCAGCAGCGGCAAAGGGAGATTTGTAATCTGCATCACAGGCTTGAGGTTGTTTACTGTTGAGTATATTCAAGCATCACTGCATTTCTTCTCCCTGTGTTACTGGCAGTCAGAAGGCTGAAAGCATCTCTGCCCAAATGGAATCTTTTTTTGCTTTGTTCTCTCACCCCTCTGCCTCAGACACATGGCCACCTGGCATATGCTGTGTGTTCTCTATGCAAAGACCGCCAGCAAGCAAACAAAGCGCCTGGACACGCATGGGCAGAGCAGGGCTGATGGCTGGGAATTCAGTCAAATAACTGGTCATTTGGTCAAACACTCAGGTCAAATGGTTTCTTTGACAGAACTGACTGTAGTAACAGTAGATTTTGTCATGTATAGGCGGAGAAAAGAAGGGCAGCAATTTACAAGTTTCCCTTTGATGCCCTGCATCACTAGGAGACAATTCCATAATAACTTTGAATTTAAAAATTCAAATTAGATAATTATTGGCCCAAGCTGTCCAATTACTTTATAATTTGCACAGGAAAGAGAGGAGAAAAATTAAAATAAGTTGTTTAAAAAGATAGTCTCCTCATCTTTTTAGAAATTTCAAGGATTTAAAAAAAATAATAATAACTATTCTATACATAGCAGACAATATTCAAGATTCATGGATTCTAAGAGTAAATTCTGTATTTATAAACAACAATAAAAACAATCTGGAAAGAAATGTAGCTGAAATAATAACAATAATATCAATATATTCTTTAATAGGACATTCTTTCAGTGGTACCCACACATAATTTTGCACAATTTTTTTTTCTTGGGGTGAAGTTGTATATTATAGATCCATTTTTCATGAAGAATAAAGCATAACAAAGTATATAAAAATTCAGTCTTAATGGTTGTTTATTTCATAAGTTTGTATTTTACTCTTCAAAGATATATTTTTTTAATATAGAAGGATAATTGCTGCTACTTTTTAAAGAGTGATTTCTCATCAGATATAATGAATCTCAATATGTTTAGTCTAGCCCAATGTATAGACAAGAAGACAGTGATTGCAGAAGGTGCTCTTTTCCTTTTTCCACACACAGTAGGATGAAACAGGAGCAGCTACTGAACATAAAGATAAACTGAAGCTGAAGATTACAGCTTAAGGTCTTCAAAAGACACATTCGACACATTTGATTTGGGATGAGCATGGCTATAGACAGCGGAACCATAGTCTAGGAACCAGTGGTTAGAGCAACCCAAAATAAACCAGAGCCACTAGTAAATGGCAGGGCTTCCAAATGGATAGTGAAGGGCCATATCTTTACTAACCCAATCTTCCTCATGCAACGAAAGCAAGTAAATGATACAATACAAAATAAAATAGAATTTCCCAAACTGTAGATCCATTGCTTCATATCTGCCGTCTTTTCTCTTGCTTATAACTCTGTCTTCTCTAACCAGATATCAAATTACTACATTGTACGTTCTAAAATTTTATGTAGTTAGAGTTGTGTTAATTCAACTTATGATTGTCAAAAAGCTTTATATCCTGGGCTTAAACTGCTTGGCCTTAAATTTGCCAGGATGTAAGTGTGTCTAGAATGTGTCTATTATCTCTGTCTCTGTCTCTCTCTCATTGTAGTGATATAATCTGCTTGTTCTTTAATATCCTCATGGTTTCAAGAGAAAAACAGTTGTATATGCATTCCCACAACATTTTTGTTAACTATCTTTTCTACTTAATTTATTGTGGTTCCTTTCCTGACAAAATGAGTGTGTAAAACCAATCTGCCAATATAACTATATTTTATTTCCTGTGGGTAAAGAAATGAACTTATAGCCTTTATCTGGATATTTATGATCTTTACCATTGTATTCTCTAAGGCACTATTTTTGCTTTATCATAGTTATTTTATTTACGCCCATTCTTTTTTATTTATTCTTTGAAAATATCACATTGTATACAATATATCTTGATTATAACCATGCCCCATTCCCTTCCTCCAACTACCCCCAGGATCTATTCTAACACATTTCGCTCCCAGTTTCATGACCTCCTTTTTTTAAAACTAATTTTTTTTATTGAGTTTTTTAAATTTCATACATTTCCCACTCAAATCCAGACTCCCTCCCCATCCATGTCCCCCCCTTTCACCCCACCACACCCTATGCACTCTGCATTACATGCTGAGTCCTATTCATTCAGGTGTTTGTGCCCAAATGTCTTTCAATATAAATGTATCCACTGGAGCCTAGTCAGCCCATCCAATAGTCATATGTAAGGCATACTCTCCCTCGCCCAGCAGCAATCAGTCTCAAATAGCTCTCAATTTAGTGCTGGCCAACCACCTATTTCTCAACCTCCCCTTTGGGCCCTTGTTTAATTGAGCTGTCATGGGTCCCATGCTCTACTCCACCACTGCCACAGATTCACTTGAGTAAGCCCTTCAGTGGCCTGGAAGCCTCCACCTCCTTGTGCTCATGAACCAGCCCTGGCTAATACAGTCTTTCCACCTCCCCTCCCACAGTGATCCCTGAGTCATGGGTGGGTGAGGTTCCACATAGGAGTCCCATCCTACACTCTACAGTCTCTTATTTTCTAAAACATGACCAGTAGTGGTCTTCTGTATGCATTGAACTCTGATATACATAGGATCCTGACTGGTGAGAGTTGAGGGGTACATTAGCCTGCTCTCTACCCCTTATGCCACTATGTTCCATGAGCCTAAGTTGTAGAGATTAGACTGCAGAGGTGTTATTTAGTACTGGGCATCTCCCAGGCATATGTTCTCTGTGCCTGACCAGATGTGCAACTCTGCAGCAGTCTCCATCTGTTACAAAAAGAAGCTTCTTTGATGAGTGCTGTATGGCATGCTTGTCACCCTAAGGGAGGTCTCTTCTATCTGGCACTGCATTCCCTGCCAAGCAGCTCCCAGGTATACAAATGCATTAATGTTCAGACACTCTATGTGCATTTCTCAAAGGGTTTCTGGAGCATCACTTTTCCCACTAGGTTTCCTAGTCCCTGAGATTCACTCATCTCCATTCTTTTTTCTCCCATCCCGCTTCCCTCTTCCCTCCCTCTCTAGTCACAGTGCTCCCATTATCCCCACCCTCCCCCAATACCTCCCAACTCCTGCCATCATTCCTCTCCTGACTTCCCTCCCTCTCCCACACCATGATCCCTTTCACATCCCTCCCTCCTCTCCTTCCTGTGGATTACCCCTTCTTTTTCCATCTCCCTCAGGTAACATCTGTTCCCTACTATCCCCCTTTCAGGTCGCTTCCCTTTCTTTACCTCCATGTATCCTTGTTGTTACCTGGCTCCTGGTGTTACATTAGAATTTATATAGTCACATATATATAGGAAGAACACTGCAGAAGTTATGCAGGACACTTCCACTATTGAGTTTTTAAAATGTGCACCTTCTGTCTGGCATTGTTGCTTGTTATGTGGCCTTTAACTATGCATATGGACTCTTATGAAATTATATTGGCCCCTTTAATCTTCGGTTATACTTTCTTTTTGGGTGTTTAAGGCCATACAGTTGGTCCAGATAAACCGATTTATTTTTACCCTTAAGGTTGTCTGAGGATCTGTTCCTCAGGGGTCACATGGGCTTGGGAGGAGCCCCTGGCTCCATTCTTTTACCAGTTCCATCTATGTGAAGATAAGTCAAAGGTCCTGCTCGACCATGGCTGGCTTCGCTTGGAAGCATGGAGACAATGTTTCCTTTGTGTTGATCCTCCTCTTTATAGACTGGATACTGGTTCAAGTCCATCTGGTGGGGTCTCCTCAGCATCCTTAATCAAGAGGACAGGTGACCCACCACCATAATAGGACCTAAAACAAAGACCTCTAGATAGGCTAACTAGATTCACCAGAAGGGCAAGTAGTGGGGAATGGCTGGGGGTGCCAACAACACAGCAGACATTAGCAAGGATATCAGAGTATAAGGGCACTAGTGGGGGGAAGGAGGCTATGGGAGGGTGCCATCTGGGAAGTGGGTGTAAAAATAAACAAATTTTTAAAAATGTACACCTTCATTCTGCAGTGTTTCTCCTCATTGCTCTCTCTTCACTCATTCCTGGAGAAGCAAGCTGCCTGCCACATTGTCAGCCAACTGATGGGGATGTACCCACAGCAAAGAAGAAGCCATCTCTCAATTCAATTATCTGTTGGCAAAGGTAATTAAAGCTTTGTGGTGATCCTGGAAGCAGATCTTTGAGTCTGTACTGAATTTTGAGTTGTGACCATTATCTTCATGACAGCCTGCTGGTAAGATTTGATCCAAGGGCACCTAACGAAGCTTTGAACAAATTCTTAACCTACAAATACCATGACATAATAAATATTTTTTGAAAACCATTTTGTTTGGAAGTAATTTGTTGTGAGGCAGTAGTAGATAATTAACACACTGATGACCAGATCTCCTTAAATCAGGTAAGCCTTCCAATAAAAGATTACTAAACCAAATTGTCCATAGCTACAGAAAACCATTTCCTCACTTGTTTATAAACTTCTTTGAACACACTGTTCTCATTTCTTAAACCCAATATTCCATTTGACTCATTTATAAAATTTAAACTAATTATCACTTCCCCTGCCATATCTAAACAATTTCATAGGTAAGTTCAGTTTCTCAGTGAATCTCAAAATAAAATGATCTTTCCTAAAAAGCACAGAGCCTATTTGAGGACAATGTAGATTTACCATTGAGTTGGTTTTATTTATTTATTTATTTTTCTTTTCAGCTCCACCTGCAAGCACCACTGATTAAGTTTATTTTGTTGTTGAGGTTCAAAAATTTAGTTCCTAACATGCTTGATACAGTTCAGTTTCTCAGTGAATCTCAAAATAAAATGATCTTTCCTAAAAAGCACAGAGCCTATTTGAGGACAATGTAGATTTACCATTGAGTTGGTTTTATTTATTTATTTATTTTTCTTTTCAGCTCCACCTGCAAGCACCACTGATTAAGTTTATTTTGTTGTTGAGGTTCAAAAATTTAGTTCCTAACATGCTTGATACATTCAACTACTACTTGTGGGCTAGGGAGAGATTGTTCAGTGGGTAAAATGTTTACTGTACAAGCATGAGGACATGGATTCAGATGCTCTGTACCTACATAAAAAGCTGGGCATGGGCACAAATCTGCAATCTCAGTGTTGAGGATGGGGAGGGTTGGAGACAGTAGGATTGTTGGGGCTTGACTGCCAGTCTAACTGAGAAATATTATGAGCTCTGAGCTCAGTGAGAGGCCTGTCTTTAGGGAATAAGGCAGAGAGTGATATATTATGACACCTGCAGTCCTCTCGCTTTTGCATACACATGCACAAGCACACATTGCTTAGACACTTGCATGCATACACGTACAAACATAGAAGTACTTGTGATAGAAGAAATAACAAAAATTTGAGAAAAATTTGTGTTGACAATGAAAAGAATACAAATATGATTCTGAGAACAGATTCAGGGATATCTGCTGGTATACAAGAGCCAGGAGTTACCTTGAGGCAAAGGGTGAACAAACAAACAACGAATGATGTAACCAAGGTTTTGCCACAAGAAATGCACCATGGCTTTAAAACATTTATCCATTAAGCAACAAATAGATGGTAATTATGAAATGTACACAGCAATAAACAATGGAACATCTCTTTGTGATCCTTATTCGGCAGTGTATAAATATTACAAAGAACGGAGGCTGCAATGAATACTTGTAGATCGTTACCAGAATCAAGAGCCATCAAAATCTTACCCTACTTATTTCATCTATGTACCCACCTTTGGGGAGGAATATTTTAAAGAAAATATCAAAAAGAAGTTAATTTATTCCCTACACAATTTAGAAAGGTTTTAAAAATAGCAGCAAGCTGAGTGTGGTGGTGCACACCTTTAATCCCAGCACTTGGGAGGCAGAAGCAGACTGATCTCTGTGAGACTGATGCCAGCCTGGTCTACATAGTGAGTTCCAGGTCAGGTGGGGCTACAGGGGGATCTTGTTGCAAAACAACAGAAATGACATTAGCATGTAGAAAACATTATTCTATTCTCAAGCACTATCCAATACCCAGTTAATATTTAATTTCCTTTTGATTTCCACTCCTGACTAAATTTCCTTTTAGAGTCAGTTTTATCATCTCAAGATCCAAAGTATTCCACTTACTGTACTTGATTATTCTTGAAATAAGTACAATTAAAAATAAGAAAAAAAGCCGGGCATGGTGGCACACGCCTTTAATCCCAGCACTCAGGAGGCAGAGGCAGGTGGATCTCTGCCTGGTCTAGATAGTGAGTTCCAGGATGTATGTAGAATAGTAGACTTCATAACTTACATCTGCATATCACATTGATAAGAATAAACTACCATTTCTCTTACTTTAGTAGCCATGATCATTTAAAAATAAAAATGAGTGTTAAATTTTTAGCTACCAGTCATTAACCATGGGAATCTATGTCTTTTTTCCATTTGAATCTGTGTTGACAATTAATATGGCGGAAAGTCTAGTGTATCAGTTGTGGGATTCAGTCCTTAAGAAATGGGAAACTTGGGGTTGGAGAGATGGCTCAGTGGATATTAGCGCTGGCTGCTCTTTCAGAGTACCTGGGTTCGATTCCCAGCACCCACATGGCTAACAACCATCCATAACTCCAATTCCAAGGGAATCCAATCCTCTCTTCCAACCTCCACAGGCATTGCATGACATGGGTGCACCTACCTACATGCAGGCAATCTATTTATACACATAATATAAACAAATAATTTTTTTAAAAAAAGAAAAAAAAACAGAAAACTTCCAGCTTCTCACTTGAAATGGGCTCTTTGCAAACCCTGAGCAACAGTGTAAGAAATGTGCCCCCCTGAGATTGCTATTATGGGGAGATCAAAGAAAGATACTCAAATATCCCAGCTGGGCATAGTTTTCCCGCCTTCTCAAACAAAACCAAATACAGATACCTTCAACTACCTAGGCAAGTCTAGCTGTCTGCTGAAATGTTCCAAAGACCTTAGTCCATATACAAAACCAAATACAAATACCTTCAACTACCTAGGCAAGTCTAGCTGCCTGCTGAAATATTCCAAAGACCTTAGTTCATATAGTATGTATGTATTGGAAGCATTGCCCAGTTGACTTCTGATTTAGTCCTTGGTCCTAGATTGTGAGATTGTTATATAATATTTACTTTAACTGAAAAGTGTTTGGGTAATTGGATAAGCAGTAGTTGTTATCAGGAACGTATTAGAAAATGTGCTTTTACAGGATTGCCCTCAAATTTGTAATCCTTGTTTAGTAATACTAGTAGGTCATAACTTATCCAAAATTTGCCAAACCTTGTTGAGTGGGACTTACTAACATAATGAAAGAATATGATCAATTATTTTTCCAATGTAGAAAAGTGGTAACTTACAGCTCCCCAGAGTCATTGCAACTGTTTCCTCTAATTAGAACTTTAATTTATTTTCTTCAAAATCACCCCTTCTCTCCAATCCCCACAAAAAGTTTGATCAAGAATCATGGGTTGAGGATCAAGTACAATATAGTACAATGCTGTAGAAGCATGAGTGAGGCACTGAGTTTAATCTCTACCACCACACACAGAGAAAAACTCACACCTTGACCTTCTCAATCAAACCACTGCAGAGTTTACATCAAGGTCAATTCATTTTAAAAACTAGGTTAGACACTTCTGCTTCTGTCTGGCCAAGACGGTGCAACAGGGACCAGAATGACACTCCTAACTGAAGCACATAAATGAGTAGACACAGTATATGAAACATTTGTTTTCAAGACAGTTCATAGTGTAGAATAAATAGCATGATCCTCATCAGACAGGAAACATGGGCTGCCTTTCTTGTTTACTTGAAGGAATCTTCAGGCCATGGCACAGGAAGGAGTAATAGACCTATAATCAGATCACTGAAGGATGTACCAGAGAGAGGAGAGCTACAGAAACTCCAGAGTTCTGCAAAAGGTTCACCTGGAATACACAGCAAAACTCGGATCGATGTGGGTGTGGTGGTTTGAATGAGAATGTGCCTCATAAGCTCCAAATATCTGAACACTTGGTCAGTTGGTGGTGCTGTTTGGAAAGTCCTGGAACCTTAAGAGGTATGGCCTAGTTGGAGGAAGTACATCACTAGGGGCAGACTTTGAGAATTTATAGCCTTGCCTCATAGTTTCTCTCTGTATTCTGTGTGTGCTTGAAGATGTGAGCACTCAGCTTTCTGCTTTGGTGCCTCTGCCATCACGCCTCTCCTCCTTGATGGGCTCTTTTCCCTCTGGAACTGTTAAACCCAAATAAACTCTTCCTTCTATGAGTAAAAGAAGAAAAAAAGAGAGAATGAAAAGCTCTCCCCAAACCTTACCCCAGAATAAACCAAACAGCTGGGTTAATCAACTATATCCTTTGTCAGTAATATTACAGATTTTTCTCCTTCCAAGTTCAATAGAGCCTTGCCTCAAATGCACATCCGATCCAACAGCTTGTAAACATGCCCATTCAGAGGAAGGTTATAGAAGCATGGAGGAAACAGGATGAAAGACAGGGAAACATTAAGTATGTAGCCTAAGTATAAAGCCTAAGGGGTAAATAGCCTGCACATGGGCATATAGGAAAGCAAAAGCCATCTAGAAGCTAACTGCTACATACTTAATGTTTCCCTGTCTTTTCACAATTTCCTTCAAATTGTATGTTGTCAGGTCTATGAAAAAAAATGAATTACTTTAAAAAGTCATTAAAAGTCCAGTGAACAACTAACTCCATTCTACTTGTAGGATACCAAAGTCAAAAGGTTGAAATTGGTCAAGTTGAAGGTTTTCCCATGAAGATTTATCCAGGATGTAAGTTTCAGGCTGAAGAGGTGTTTTACAGTGGCTGTGTACTAAAGTCAGGTGACTTTAAGCATCTTTTGGTGCTGGTCCATACAAAATTTTCACTTGAATATCTGTGAAGTCAAGCATACATAGACTATTCTGCCTACTTACTTCTTAGCACACTTTTTTCATAAGCACTAAAATTTTTCCTTAAACAGTTGTGGCTAAATTCTTCCCTCTTGGCAGGAGAAAACATTACATATACAGTATCTGAGAGGCAACTCATACTTTGCGTCACAAATACATTGCATCCTTGTTTGAAAATATTCATCTGTAAATATTTTTTCTCCCTCTCTTGTCAAGTACTCTTTCCTAAATTTCCAACAGCTTTTCCCCTTTCATTTCTTTGGAAATTTGATACCAGTGACTGACTTGTAACCAAAGTACACTGTATCTGGTTCTCTTTTAAACAGACAAGAATCTATTTCTCTTTGGAGTGATCAAAGAGACAGAACAGTTGGCAAGTTTCAGGGCCTGATTATGGGTTAGACATTTTCCTGTTCTCTCTGAGGCCAACTGCTGGAAGAATTCGTCGACTAAGAGTCAATTACTTTTTGGGCATGATGAGATTTATGTTTTAAAATTATTTGTATTGAAAGTTACAAAAACTAATACTTATGTTGGTTTGCAAACGATGAATTTCAAATCTATATGTCAGTAGCAGGCTGAAAACATTAACATATATAGTACATTTTCCAGGAATAAAAATTGCTGGCATCTTGCTGAGATATCCACAGTTTGAAACCATAACTGAAAGCTATGTGGTGATTCTCAACCAACAGCAAGTGTCAGCAGGTTGAAAGTTCCTCCTAACAGACACAGGGTGTTTCATTGCTGACTCTCTTCTGATAAGCATTTGAAAAGGATCTAAAATAGAACCTGCATTCAAAATAGTCACCTACCTATGGATATGCCTAAAAATTGAAACAGCAGCACATCTTCCTAGCAAGCTGTAAATTAGTCAGCTACATCTCATCCTCAGGAAGCAGCACCTGAACTCCACCTACTTTTACAGTAATATTTTACTTACTTTTCTAGTCAGGAAGTGTGTTCTTAAACTAGAAGGAATAACAGTGTCCTGGAGTTAATTCTAATTTGGCTGATCTGGTGATTAAAAGAAAGATTTTAGATTTAGAGTTAGTGCTGACTGCTATTCATCTATAACCATTCAATGCTATATAATTCACTTCATATATACTAAGGAAAATGGATTTTACTTGCAGACTTAGTCATTCCCATTAAGTAGAAGTTTTGAAGTTATGGGGAACAATAAAAGAAGTCAAAAGAATTTATTCTCTAACGTGTTTTAGAAGAGGGAAGTCCATATAGATGACAACACATAGGAGACACCATTACATTGGCTGTGACCGATTGACTCAGAATTTTTTTTTTTAAAAAAAAAGTGTAGCATAGAAGAAATCAGAAACTCCATTTTCACTGAACCTGGACTTACATGTTTGAGGTCAGAATAACTGAAATCAAATGCTCAGTTAGTCCTGGCATGGTTGGCATAGTCTTGGAGCCTGCTCCATAACTGCTCTAAGTTTCTCTGTCTTTCCTCATAACGAGGAATCAATAACACATTTTGCAAGGTGACTATGAATATTAGACTATTGGTGTAAAATTCAAAGCAATATGTTGTACATTACTAACTTTGTATTTAGGTTGTATAATCTGGTCTCAAAACAAAATTACTTAACTGGAATTGACCATTACTAACAAAATTCAGAAGGGGAGTTCCATTGAATGTTAACATTTTCCAAAACAGTTTTTATTGAGCTAAAACTATGAAATTATTTTAAAAATATGTAGCTAGCTAAGCAATAACAAAATTTAAAGGCAAATCTTTAAAATATGTCATAAGATTTCACCTGGGTCGTTACCTGGGGAGTATACAGCTCCAGTGGGGTGATGAGGTAGAGGTGGAGGTAATAGCATCCAGTTCATGCCAGGGGCAGATCCTTGTTATGAAACTAAACCACCACTTTTTGTATTTCCTAGATTTACTTTATTTGAAAAGATCAGTATGTGACCTTTTTAACTGTGTGAAGATTGCTTTGATGAGTGAAAGACAAAATACAATGAAATGATGACACTGTAACTTTAATAAGCTACAGTTCAATTGTGCTTGAGTCTTTTATATATCCTACTTGAAATTGCAAGCAACATTGCAAACTTTTAAAATATATTTTCTTTATTATTTTTATTTTACTTATGTGTATGAGTGTATTGCCTGCATGTATGTAAATGCACCCGTGTCATACAATGCCCATGGAGGTCAGAAGAGGGCGTCGTATTCCCTGGAATTGGAGTTAAAAATGGTTGTTAGCTGTAATGTGGGTCCTCTTGCAAGAACAGCCAGTACTCTTAACCACTGAGTTTTTTCTCCAGTTCCAACATCACAAACTTTTTATAAAAACTTTCTATAAAATATTGTCTATATGATCTTCAGGATAGTTTGTTTCCAATTGTCTGAACTGTTCCTAGTTATGCTTACCACTCAATCTACTTCATTTTAGCTTAGAAGATTGATCAAAGCAAAGGTAGTAAATATGCACGCACATATTGAAACACCTTGAAAGAACTAGGTTTCACACTGGAACTGAATATGTTTGTGTAGAAAGCAACATATTGAAGCAAATTGGGAAAATAATTTATAAATGTTTCTTTGTACTCAGTTCACTACTTGGTAATGGGAATGAGCTGGTCACTACTAATATATCAATATTTAGAATATTCATCCAGGTTCTTTTGATTTATGGTATCTTCCCCTCCAGGTAAGTATCATCCTACCTTTAATCCTATGATTTACACACTGCTGCCTAAGCGACCAGCATCAAAGAGATGATACCTGAGAATCACTCAGTAACAGCCAACACTGTCATACCTCCTGATTTAATCATAATCTTTATTAACTATGATTTTTTAACAAAAGTTAGAGTGAGATAAGAAACAAATAATGGGTTGGGGGATGCGTAATGAACTACATCATTTCCTTTATGAGTTAAATAAAATTTAATCCTATAATAAAAGTTAAAATGTTCAGTTCTTTGGAGAGGGTTGTCAATGAAACATTTGGCTTAGAATGACAGTATGTAATATAGTGGAGAGAAAAACAAAAAACTCAGTGAGATCAAAAAGACTAGAATCATCTAAAAATATCATTGGGAAAAGGAAAGCATATGACTAAAGAATAAGAAACTTATGACTTTAAAGCTGTCTCCAAATAAAGCAAACAAACCCAAACCCAACCCCCGTCCCCCCAAAAAGAATGTTTTTCCCACCAGGCTCCAATACATAGGTCCAATCCAATGGTCACACAGGTGACCCTGGTAAATGAAATAAATAACACACACACACACACACACACACACACACACACACACACACGCACACACACACAAAAGAAAAAAACCAGAAGTTCCTTTCCTTACCTGGTAGGGAGGAATACCGTGGATATAGTGAGAGGGAGATAAAAGGGAAGTGGAGGACAGAATTATCAAAGATCTAACTTTATTTTTTAAATTTGGATAAAAAGCAAACAAATAATACTACACTGTCACCAAATGAACCACATACTGTAGAATGATCCACCAATCCATTCAGAATACAGTATTGGTTCATTGTTCAAGAATTCTATTTAAAGATGAGAAAAAAATTCCTTTCTTCACTCCAAACACATTTATAAACATATTAGGTATTCTAGTTTGTTTCTCCAATGTTGTGACAAAACACTCTGACCAATACAAATTGGGGAGGAAAGGGTTTATTTGGCTTACATCTCCCAGGTCACAGTTCATCACCGAGGAAGCCTAAGGTAGGAACTCGGCACTGGAACCTGGAGGCAGGAGCTGGAGCACAAGCCATGGAAGAACACTGCTTACTGGCTTGCTCCTCTGGCCTCTGCTCAACCTGCTTTCTTATACAACACAGGCCTAGCTTCCCAGGGGTGGCACCACCCACATCACTCAATAATAAAAAAGATGCCCAACAGACATGGCCAAAGGCCAGTCCAATGAAAACAATTCACCACTTGAGGCGCCCTCTACCCACATATGTCAAGTTGACAACTAAATCTTTTCAACCACAATTGACCTCCTTGTCAACTTGACACACATCACTATTAAACCACAATCTTTCCATCTGTTGTCCCCAAGATATGATGTTAACAAATCACAACATAAGACAGTACAATCTTAAAAGTCCCACAGTCCTAAGAAATTCAAACACTTAAAAGTCCATAGTCTCTTTAAAATCCAAAACAAGTACTGTCTTATTTCAAAATGGAAGAATTGGGCACACCTAAGCAAAATCTCAGTCCAGCAACGTAGCTCAAGGCTGGACATCTGGGATTCATTCACTATCTTCTGGGCTCCAAAGGGTTTTGGCAGCTCCACTTCTCTGATTGTGCTGTCCACAACACATAGAGCTCATCTCTCAGACCTGGGCTGGCTCCATCCCACACATGATTTTGCCTTTGGTGGTCTTCCCATGGTCCTGGCATCTCCAAAAAGCTGGGGTCACTACTGAAACTGAGGCTGAAACTGAGGCCTCTTCTGGCCTCTCAGAGTGCAAAGCTTCAGATTCTCTCCATGACCCCTTCAATCCTGGGGTTTTCACTGCAACTGAGGCTTCACTTTCACCAATGGCCTTTCCTGGCCTCTCAGGGTTCCAAGCCTCAGCTGCTCAGCTGCTCTCTGTGACCCCTTTACACTTTCAACACCAGAACCATGCAGGAGACTCTTACACATTACCAAATCCTGCTTCCAGCTTGAGACGGAGGCTCAGGCCCCCTCTGGACCATAGCTTCTGCGATGACCCTAAGCAAATACTTCTGAGAAGATTTTTGCCACAGTGATGCTGGTCTCTTGTTACTTGCCGCTGATTTTTCAGCCCCAGCTAAATTGTTCCACTAAAAAAAAAAAGGTTTCACTTCAGTGGTTCTGGTGTCTTCTTAATCACACCTGAATCTTCAGCCCCAGCTGATCAGAACCCACATATTCTCAATTCAAGATATCACTCAAACAGCCCTGATATTCTCTGCTTCTCTCTGAAGCTTCATAAGCCAGTCCTCTATCATCCTACAACTTTTTCACCATAACTGTTACAAGCTCCACAGGAAGAAACTCTAAGCATCTAAGTACACAATGGCTTTTCCAACCCAAAGATCATCCACAATCCTCCTCAAAACACCAAGGTCAGGTCTGTCACAGCAATGCCCCACTTCTTGTAACAATTTCTGTTTTAATTTGTTTCTCCATTACTGTGACAAAATATTCTGACCAATACCAACTCATGGAGGAAAGGGTTTATTTGGCTTACATCTCCCCAGTTACAGTTCATCACTGAGGGAGCCCAAGGTAGAAACTCAGGGCAGGAACCTGGAGGCAAGAGCTGAATCACAGACCATGGTTACAGGCTTGCTTTCCTGGTCCTTGCTCATTCTGCTTTCTTATACAATATAGGCCCACCTGCAGCACTACAGTGGGCTGGGTCCTCCCACATGACTCAGTAATCAAGAAGATGCCCCACAGACATGGCCACAGGACATGAAACTGAAATTCATCCATGGAGGCTCCCTCTACCCAGGTGTGTCAAGTTGAAAACCAAAGCCATCTAGCAATTAGGGATAAAATATTGATAAACTGAATATTGAAAGTTTGATTTTGACAAAAAGGAAATAACTTTTTTCTGTAAAAATAGTTTATTCGTTTTAAAAAAGTACTGTATTCAAAAAGTGACTTCCATGATTTTCAGAAAATTTGCATAATTTTATTCATTTACTCAAGAGAAACACTGGTAAGAAGAAAAAAGAATGTATGGCTCTTTTACATAGCGCCATGTTGCTGTGTAGCCCAGGTTGGCCTTGAATGTGCAGTGATCCTCCTGCCTTAGCCTCCTAAATGCATTTACTACCACTCCCAGTATACACATATGCTCTTTGTTCTGTTGGCTCTGGGAACATAGAAGAGCCATCTACTAGGAAGATTTTGACTTTAATATCACTTCAACTCCCAGAGAAATTTGGATTGGACATCTAGGGCTTCTTGGCCATGTGATTCTTCAGGGACAAATGAGGAATTCAAATGAGTTAATGTTTCAAAAACTGTCAATATTCTATGGTGATTCTCCCAAAAGGCTCTTCAGAGCTAGAAGAGTAATCTATTCTTATTCTTCTTCATACAAGTAAAGGTCTTATTTAAACCTGAGCCACTGGGGAAGCACCACCTTGACATTCATGGAACCTGCCCAACGCACAACACTTTGGATACTCGCCGCCCCCAAGAGCTTACCCCATCTACATGGGCTAATCTCTAGTTGGCAGTGCACCCCAGATGAGCAGAGAGATAGAATGTTTCTTCCACAGGTGCTTTTCCACATTCACACTAGACTGCCTAGGCTGCAGATATTATAAACCCTACTGGCTCTACATTCTTTTCTTTTTCCTTCTTGTATTACACTCTGCAAAGACTTCCATGGTTGCAGTGCAACTACTCCAGCTGTAGTATTTACTCTTGCACAACCCAAGGCTCTTGCAAACCAGTTCCCTTCTATCCCTAATTTCATATATTGTAGCCCAGAAATCACAAAACTGTACAACCCAGTATTAATCTCAGTTAAAAATGGAGGGAAGAACATTCCATAGAGAATAGGAATGAAATTTTTATTTGATAAAAGGTCTATGTAGCTCAGGCTGGTCTCAAACTCATGGCAATCCTCTGGCCTCAGCTTCCCAAATGTTTGGATTACAGGTATGTACCATCATGCCTGGCTCACCCCCAACCCCAAGACAGTCAAGAACACATCTAGTCAAATGAGTCCTGTTTGTGAAGCAGATCCGCTGAAGTCCCACTTATGGAAGGAAGCTGCACCTAGTCCAACCCTGTTTCCTCCACACCACAGCACAAGGCAGTTCTGAAATCTCACTACTGACTGAAATGCTGGAGTCATGCTATTTTTGGTAAAACACCAAGTTCTGAAGCAGGTAGATGTCTGGAGGGCAGGTCTCCCGAATAAACTGCACAGTACTATCTTGGGCCCTAGAAAAGGGTGGCAGAACAATGAGGTTAAACTTTAAGACTGAGGGTGGCCCTCTGTGAGGCATTTCAGGGATGCCCAGAGAAACAGCAGCATCAGTTCCAACAGGTTGGTTCAGAAGGACCAGTTCTCACTTAAGTACAAGGGGAACTTAGTCATATTGACCAAGTTAGCTAAGAATCAAGAGTGCTTTCTTGGATAGAAATATTTCATACACATTTGATAAGCAAAGTGCTTCTAGAAAGTAAGGAGTTTCAATCAATCTCCTCTCTGAAAGTATCTTTGTGAGGATCACATAACACATAAAACGTTGTAAAAAGCACACTGGACACTTAGTTTTACTTCTTTTCTCAAGAAGTGGGAGTAGAGGTGAAATTTTAGGTGCTGGATCCTCAGATTCCTCTTTGGGTCTTTTTTCTAAGTTCTGTAATAGTACCAGGAATAGGAAGCCCAGCTCTAAGAACACAGACCCCAAAAGTAGCCAAACAGTTCCAGTGAGTCCTATGTTCCAAGTCATACAACTGACTGAAACAGACTAAAATGACCTGCCAAAAGAAGAGGGTGGAGTTGGGTAGAGAACCTACTTGATCCTGGAGCCTTTGAAGGATAGGTAACTATAAGTCCAAAGGCACTTACAGCGTACTTGCACAAGTGCACGGTAAAGGCCTTCTTTGATGGCAGAACTGGGCTCAGGACTGACCAGCTTAAGGCACTTAACCCTGGGCCAGCTTTGAGGGTCTGGTGCATTTTTGTTCCCAGCCACCTTCACAACCAGGCCCTTTTAACTTATCTCACTTGCTGCCCCAGCATTCCTCTGGCATGGCAAGCTGTCTCACTGTGTCTGTTTTAATGGCATAAAGTGGTTGCCTTGCCCTGTGGTCGCTCTCCCACTCGGCTCTCCACTTGCCCGGAGTTGTGTCTGACCGCCACCACTTCTGTCTAGTCCTGGACCCCAGGGCTGGTGAGGAGGCTGTGTCAGCAGAGCCGCATTCAGGCACAGGAGATCAGGTTCAGTGACACAGATCTGGTTTATTGCAGAAAGGCACAAGCTTATATAGGGGTAGTGGTCCAATCATAGCACAGTGAGTAGGATACCTTATTAGCATAACAGGTTTAGCGTCTTATCACAGTATAGCAGGCCAGATGCCTTATTAGCATAGTAGGTTTTTGTTAATTGAGGTTTCCGTTTCCTGGAAGTCGTGTGACCCAGGTAGTTGTTACTCAACCATTTATCTGGAAGTGACAGTTTTGGAATTTAGAGGGTAGAGAGTGGGAAGTGGTGAGCTCTAGGTATCAGTCTCATGATTTGCCTGTTGGAGCGTTTGTTACAAGATGTTCCTTGTGGCTCCAGCAGCCAGGCCGTTGCCTCAGGCTGCTGTAAGGCGGTCATAAGGGCTTCTACTCTAGGCTCAAGCCTATCTCCCACATTGCCCCATTACTGGGGAGGGGTTAAATGTCCTTGAAGAGAAAAACTGCTGAAATGAAATAGCCAGACTGACTGGTCTTGAGATCCACATGCAGAGAAATCCCTGGGCCAGGGGGCTTTAATTTTAGGCAGTCTCAGTGTTCATTGGCTCTCTTAAAACCCACATTCCAAGTTGCTGGAGGTTAGGTTCATTTCCTGGAAAACTTAAGCACCTTGAAATTCCTGTGCACAGGATCTTGTGGACTTCAGATTTTGGCCTAACTTTATGTTAGAAAATATGTTCCCTGTTGGAAAAATGCTATTCCTGGGGATTTTTATCCAAAGGGCTTAAGTAACATTTATTTATTCATTTTGTTGAGACAATGTCTTGCTTTGTAGCCTAGGCTGGCCTCTAACCTGCAGGAATCCTGCCTTGGCCTCTGGTGCTGGGATTATAAGTATGTACCACCACACTCAGAAAAAGTTACACATTCTTGGGAGGAAGGAAAGGAACAAGCACAGAGCAGAGAAGGGCTCACTTCACTTCCTCTGTGGCATTCTTTTGCAACCAGAGCCTTACAACAGACAATTATTGCTATTGTTGACTTTCCTAACTTTAATAATCAAAGACTGATGAACCATCACTGAAGAGTCAGTTTCAGGTTTGTTTTGAAAATTCTCCTCTAGTCTGAGCAGAGGGCAGTCTGTTTACAGCTAGGGATTAATTTGGTAGGCTTAGCCAAAATAGGTTTTGCTTCAAAAAATTATAGCGTGGTTGAGCATCTTCTTGCTAGGTCTCCTGTATAGACAGTACGAAGCAGTGGGGCATGTGAGTAACTTGGAAGAGCCAAAGAAGGAAAAGGAGACATTCTTCCAAGGAAGCCTCAAAAACAAAGTTCTCCTGTTTTATTGGCATCAGAATTACTCAGAGAACGTATTAGAAAGGCAGACTCCCAGAATCCCCATTTCCAAATTCTTGAGTACCCCCATTTCCAAATTCCCAAGTAGTGAAGAAACAGTTAGGTTTAGGGGTAGGGATGATATGGAGTCCATCTAAGGTAAAAAGATACGGGGGAGTGGAGTGAGACCCAAGAAAAGGTCTAGGGAAATGTTGGGTGGAATTGAGTAGAAACATGAAAGAACGAACCACAAAATAACAAACGTGGCTCATGGAGCAGCAGGCCAGATGGCCTCAGCAAGGAAGACAGCAACATGTGGGCAAAATCTTTTTAAACCTTTGTTCTTCTTCAAGTCTCTCCTCCCAGAGCACCAAGTTAGCCAAAGTTCTCGTAAAGTTCCAGAATGTTAGGCTAGGCAAATAGACTAATATACAAGCAAGAATGGCTGTGGGGAGGTAGACCAGATGTTTTGCAGCACTCGTGGATGTAACAGCTTGGGGAGGAGGGGGGTATTCCCTGATCACATCATGGCATCCCCAGGACCAATGAGCTCACTGGGCAGAATTCTTCCATGTGCAGTGAATCCTGCATAAAAGCCTTTAACTTGGTCAGTGTTGGCTTTGGCACCTTGCAATCTCCTCGTGGATTAAGTAATTTGAGGGCCTCTCCAATGGGTGGATCAAGAGGTGTGTGTGCTGATACCTCTTCACTCACCCGTCCCAGGTCATCATCCTTATAGACAGTAACTGATGTGACCTCGCCACTGTCTGCCTCATATTCTAAGCAGAAGAGCTGGCAGCCAGAGGTTCCAGCTCAGAGGTACCACTACTGCTGCTTTCCCCCCCGACTCCTCACAGTCTGGGTTGACTGGGTAGATAGAGACATCTTGGTGTCATGGCAGGTACACCTGCAGATCTGGCTTGCGGGGGCCACGTGGGAGAAGGCATGTGGGGCCTCCTCGACTTCTCCTTGGCCACCTGCTTCACCTTCTTGTCGTAGTCATCCCTAGTGATCTGGTTCCAGCGGATGTATTGCACAAAGCTGTGGCTCATGTCCAGATGCCCACCGGGTTTGCAGCACAGCCCAGAGCCAGGATCTCCTGCTGCCTCCATCCAGAGTCCTGGGCCCAGAGTCGCTAAAACTGCCACAATGGCCTGCCGCTCTCATGGCTGGCAGCTCAGAAATAATTTTTTCTGAAATTCTGATTCAATTATTAACAATCAAAATGGTATGGTACCCTAACACTAATAAGGTGGTTGCAATACAAACAAAAGAGTGACTATAATGAGATGTGGGCATGTTTTATTAATCACAAATTCCTTATGTTGAATCAGAAAGGCACACCTTCATAAAATTGTATTTATTCACATTTATAAATATCCATGTATTTATTTGCATCTACATGAATAAGAATGGCTATTGGAGAAAGAGATCAAATAACTGATTACAGAAAATGTACGAGGTGAAGTTGGGATAGTAGGTCACCACTGGTGGCCAAAATGTCACCAGGTAGGAGTAAGGCTCGGCTATGTGTAGCTGTCTGAGGAATTAGTTGATATACAGGTTTAAAGCCTCTATTCTTTAAGATGAAATTCTCAGATAATCATTATTGGTATAGCTAAATGTCAAAAAAGTATTATTATAGTAAATAATAGAAATGAGCATAGTTTGTGTGGCTGTTGAAAGATGTAGCAGGTACAAAAGGGAATAGTAGGGAAACAGGTACTGGAGGCTGAGATGGAGAGAGAAGGGGGTTGATTCCCCCCCACCCCCAACACACAACTGTAGATCATGAGCCAGTGAAACAACTCACTAGCACAGTGAACTTTAGAAAGTCAATCAGCTTCCTAGTGAGTCATGGAAATAAGGAAGATGGGTGTTCCTCCATGTTTCTCTTTGGTTAACAGGAGCAGCAGCTGAGCAGCTGAGGAATACTGCTCAATGACTGAATAGATTTGAAAGAAGCAGCTTCAGATTTTGTAAGAGTATGGTACTTGCCAAAGAGGGCATGTCTGTAATGCCAATACTGGGTGTTAGTTTTGAAACATTTACTCAAGTCCTGGTACATAATACAAATTCAGTGTCTAACTCTCTTTTATATTATGAGCAGTCATCCTTTGTTATCTCTTGGTGATTTGTTTTATGGGCTTCCTGCAGATGCATAATCCACAGACCCTTTAATAAATGGCATCATGTTTACATCTATCTATATATATATCTACTAATGTATACTTTGAATCATCTCAAGACTATTTATAGTAACTAATCCAATGTAAATAGTAGATGGGTAGTTGTTGGCTGCACATATTAAATGCAAATACATTTTAAAGACTGTTTTTATTGCTCGTCTTTATTTTAATTTTTCCAATTCCTTATTGAGTTGTTGTGCATTTCACATAATACATCTTAATAAAATTTAGACCCCTCTCCCTTCCCTGCCTCCTATAGCCTCCTCACCAGATTTCAGGCATTCTATCATATATGTTAAGTCTTATCCAGTCCAGCATTTTTATCCAGATGTCCCTTGGTGCAAGTTCATCCACTGGAGTCTAGTCAGCCTATCTAGAGTCACTCTGTCAAAGAAGATCTACTCTCCCTCACTCCACAGTAATCATTTGCCAATAGTTTCTTGACTATGATTGGGGTCTGTTAGCTTTTCCCCCCATTCTATGCTGCGTTTTTGTCTGATCGATTTGACATGGGTCTTGTCATGCTGTCGTCATTATTGCAAGTTCGTGAGCAAGTTACCAGAGGTGTGAAAGCCTCTGTTTCCTTATGTTCATGCACTAAAATCCTGGCTCTTACAATCTTTCCACCATCCCTTCTGCAATGGTCCCTGAGCCGTGGGTGGGTGAGGCTAATATAGGAGTCCTATCCAGGGACACAGACTCTACAGTCTCTTAGTCTCTAAACCTTAGTGAGTTGTAACCTGCTGTGTGCATCCCACTCTATTGTATGAGGCAGCTTTGCTGTTGAGAGTTGAGGGATGTATTGGAATTCTTTCTACCCCCATTGCTTCTTGTTCCACGAGTCTTAGGTGTGACGGTTCTACTGTAGATGTGTCACTTAGAGCTGGGTATCTCTCAGATGGATATTCTCTGTGTGTTACCAGTTGTGGAACTCTGTAATAGCCTCCATCTGTTGCAAAAAGAAGCTTCTTTAATGAGTGGTGTACGGTACACTGGTCTGTCAATATAAGGATTCATATTTAGCACACAAAAAAATTTGTTTCTCTAGAGATGTAACAAAGAAAGGCTTTTTTCTGAGTTTTATGACTTCTCCAGCTGTATGTATTTGGTTACATTTACAGTGCCACCCATGAGTACCCTCCCACTGAGAGGCCTTTCAGTCCAATTAGCTATTGATTAACCCCTTGGTAAAAGTACTACTACTGCACCAATAAAGACAGTTTGCCATACCAGTCTCTGTGATTATTAGACTTTACAGCTGGGCTGGAACATTGATTGATTTTTTCCATTATCTGCTTGCATAGTAGCCTCTAAAACTCTGAGAACTAGTCTTCAGGGAGAAGGTTTCCAAGTCAGTCCCAGCTTCATTACTCCAAGTACTGTGTCTGAACTATGTCCTGCCTTCAGCACTAAGGTCTTTCTTTCAAGTTTTGGGAGAGGTAATTAAAGACTCTGGTCATAGCCTGTTATTTTGGGAGTCTCTCGGACTACCCTGATCAACAACTTGAAGGGAGGTTTCTCATGTCTGACACTGTGTTTCTTGGTGTATAGCCTTCAGGTATGTATATGCACTCATGTTCAGATATTGTATGTGTATTTTTTAACATTTTTTGTTAATACATTTCCCTCTGACTTTTTAAAAAAGTATTTTATTTATTATTTTTATTTTATGTATATGAATGTATTGCCTGAGTGTATGTGAGTGCACCCGTGTTGTGCGATGCCACAGAGGTCAGAAGAGGGCCCTGGATTCCCCTGGAACTGGGGTTAAGGATGGTTCATAGCTGTCATGTGGGTGCTGGGAATCGAACCCGGGTCCTCTGCAAGAGCAGCCAGTGACTTAACCACTGAGCCATCTCTCCAACCACCCCTGACATTTTTTTTTAATGACACCTAAGCTTTATTTATCTCTCCTCTAACCTTGCTCCTACCTCCCCAGCTTAAGTGTCCCCATTTTCCCCTTGATAATACTTGTCTCCTATTATCCCTCCTCTCTTGAGTTCCATTTTATCCTTTACCCCCGTGGTTCCTTGTGTGTCCTTCACTCCTCCCTTCCCAGTTGAATACCCCCATGTTCCCTATTTCTTTCTTGTAACATGTTTCCCATTATCCCCCTTTCTCAGGTTCTTTCTTTCCCTTCCCTTTCATATTCCTTTCCTTGTTCCTGTCCCTTGATGTTACATCAGGATATATAATCACATATATCCTGGTGCTAAGATCTGTAAATCAGGCAGAACATACATTGCTTGCTTTTCTGAGTCTGTGTTACATCACTTAGTATAACACTCTCTAGTTCTATCCATTTACCTGCAAATTTCATAATTTCATCTTTCCTTACTGCTGAGTAGAACTCCATTGTGTAAATGAACCACATTTTCATTATCCATTCAACACTTGAAGGACATTTAAGTTGTTTCCATTTTTTAGCTATTGCGAAGAGGGCAGCAACAAACAGATGTACAGGTATCTCCACAGTAGAATAAATCCTTTGGGTATATGCCAAGGAGTGGTACAACTAGATCATATGGTAGATTCATTTTTAATTTTTTCAGAGTTCTCCATACTGCTTTCCATAGTGGTTGCACAACTTTATGTTCCTAACAGCAGTGAATGAGCTATGTAAAAACTATTTTATTATTATTTTTATTTTATATGTATGAGTGTATTGCCAGCATATATGTAAGTGCACACATGAAATGCTGCAGAGGTCAGAAGAGGACATCAGATCCCATGGAACTGGAGTTACAGTTGGCTGTTAGCTGCCATGTGGGTGCTGGGAATTGAGCCTGGTCCATTGCAAGAGCACCCAGTGCACTTTACTGTTGAGCCATCTCTCCAGCCCCTTTTAAGCTTATTTTAACGTGTTGAACCCACAGATGCAGAATTTGTGAAGGGTGAAGAATATAACTATAATATATATGGATATATTTGTGTATGAAGATGCCTAGTTTTATTATCCCTAAATTTATTCATATAAAAAAATCTGCTGGGGCTGGAGAGATGGCTTAGCAGTTAAGAGCGCTGATTGCTCTTGCAGAGGACACTGGTTTGAATCCCAGCACCCACATGGCAGCTAACAGCCAACTGTAACTCCAGTTCCAGGGGATCTGATGATATCTTCCAACCTCCATGGGCACTGCATGACATGGGTGTACATGCACAGGTACTCTCATACACATAAAATAAAAGCGATGAATAAAACATAAAAAAAAAATCTGCTTACCTATTGTGTTTCTTCCCAGAATCAATTATTTGGTAATTTTCACACACCTATAGTATAATTAGAAATCACGTGTGAAAATGCCTTGTATTTCTGAGGAAAGATTTGCTGTAAAGTTAACATTGCTTTTATTATACTCTTTTAAGTGTCTTCTTATCACAGTCTGATTTCATATAATCTGAAGTGGAGGCAAAAAGTGGAAAATAATGTCCTAAATAGCAAAATGGCACTTAAGCTTAGCTCCATTAGATTGCTTAAGGTTCCTCTAAGAATAATAGGCACCAAAATAGTACAAAACTACATTGACATTAAGAGATCATCCAATATTCATTACTCTGGCTAAAATAATGCATGATAGAAGCCTTCAGCAGTTTTTACACCAGCATACTTCATTTCCCTGAGAGCTTTGGAGCCAGTGTTTACACAAGACTAACAACTTTGAAGTAAATGATACATATTATTAAACTATTATCTGTGTATTTGTATGAGCCACCTACTTTGAAAGTTCTAGTAGCTTAGACATTTCAATCACATTAACCATTTGAGTCCTATTCTATATAGTAATCATCTGAAATATCAAAACTGAAACAGTATTAATTAGTTTTATTTTAAACTATCCTTCCCAATCAGGGAAATGACTATGTGACCAAACTCCATTAGATCACTAAATAACAACTGAGGCATCTGTCTGCTCAGATTCAATGCAATAACATTAAACAAAAGAAAAAAGTTACCCCAAACCATTTTCCTTATTCTTCATGAATAACAAAGAAACAATAGCAGAAACAGTCAAGTGCATTAAATATGTTATTATATTTTACAATCATGCCATATAGATAGTAAATAATGATGACTCCTGTAGCCTTAAGATTATAAACTAGGATGAATTAGCATGGCTTCCGTGTTTGTTGTTTATGAGCCAGCTTTTTCAAAGTGTACAGAAACCCAAAGCTTTAAATTGTTTTGGAATGTGTTCTGTCACACCCTACACATCTGAGTGGAGATAATAATTCTCAGCAGGAGAGACAGGGAGAGGGTTATGTGGCTTTTTTTTTTCTTGCCCTTGACATAGCCTATACTGTCTTTGGACATTGTATAGTGAAATGGAGGAAAGGAAAGAGATTAAGATTAAAAATGGACTATTGGTCAATCTGGCAGATTAAATGACATGATAAATGAAGAGTTTGCAATATAAAAAACAAGGGCAAAGCAGCAAATATGAGCTCAGGCAGTTCAGGTTCCAGATCTATGACTCTGATCTGGGATAACATTTAAACATTGTTTATCCTTAAAATATAGTTAAATTTGACCAGGGATAGGAAAATCAAACCATTTAACTAAGAGGAAGAAGGATTTTATTAGGAATAGTCAACTACATTTAAGTTTAGCCATTATTCTAGTGACAGGGTGAGTAGGACTCTAGTAAGTGCAAGCACTTGCAATATTTTGCTATCAACTCACAGCATTTGTACAAATAGGGTTGCAAAAATAACTATTAAGCAAAGGAGAGTAAAATGGGATATGGACCAAAACTCTGACAATTTATGCTGTTTAACACTAAATTCTTTCTTTTTATAAAAAATTAATATCAGCTCTTGTAATTGCACAGGGCTTAGTTTGTTTGTTCAAGCAACTTCAAATTCATGACTCCTGATAACACACAAAATTATTCATACAAAATAGAATAACACATCGCCAAATTGTTTAAGTGATCCTTTGGAGGCTTAATAAGAATATTGTTTAAATAACAATGTCAAAGTATAAAAGCTTGAAAACTCTTAGCTGAATTCAGTTGGTTCATGAGAACATGTTTGCTGGGCAATTTCATTATGTGCTTAAGTGATTTCTTTGCACATACTGACCTTGTATACATGATTCAGCAAAATTGTAAATCACAAAATGTCCTGGTTTTCCAGATTTTATTTTGAAGTATTTAAATCTTAAGTATGAGGTCAATGAGTTCTGGGGTCCACTGTAAAGTATTATATTCTACAGATGTTTTATAAAAGTTTATTTTTCATCTCACAACCGATAACAATCTTTGGACAATCACATACAACAAAAAGTAATTTGCTAAAAATATTACTTCCTAAGAGATGAAAAATACTTCTATTAGTAAAATGTATACTTAGATAATCTGATGAGATCTCGCTATAGCATTATTTTGCTTCTGTATTCAGAACCATGTTGTAACACACACACACACACACATACTCATATAAGCATATATATGATGTTTTTTGAAAAGATTTTTCAGTCTTTTTTTTTTTTTTTTTGGTCTTTTTGAGACAGGGTCTCCTTGTAGCCTCAGCAGTCCTGGAACTCACTACGTAGACCAGGCTGGCCTTGAACTCACAGAGATCTGCCTGCTTCTGTCTCCCGAGTGCTGGGAATAAAGGCGTGTGCCACCATGCCTGGCTGAAATGATTTTTAATGACTGTATCTTGAATAATTTTTTTTCTTTATTATAGATGGCTTTTGTCCATGTGAACTCTTAGCAAGGGAAAGGAATTTTCACAATCTCCAGCAAATGGTCACTTACTATTTACATTTGGTACCACAGGCCCCATCCAAGCTTTGAAATATTTCTGCAAAATTTAAAATATTTATCTCACCCCTTTTGAACAAATTCAGGTTACTTTTAAGGAAAATGCTCTTCCCTGGGATTAAGAAGTTTGAGGGTCATGTTTCAAGCTACCATTTTTCTGTTGTGATCATAGTATGCTGGAGAGATAACAAGGAAGATCTTGCTTGATTCTGATTTTATGAGTATCTCACTCAGGTTGAGAATCCAAATCCACCATCAGAACCTACATCTGCACAGTACTCAGGAACAAACTGTAAATTCTACCATTCTAGGATCCAGCACCTTATTTTCATATAACTTGATATTCTTTTGATGAAAGTAAAGTGAATCTTTGTCTCTCTTCTTAAAGAAGCTAAAACAAAAGAAGCCATCAAATACACTCTCTGCTGAATTGCCCTAACTATTATGTGTGGTGGAGTAAGCGCCCATCAGTAGGCATGGAGATCACCTGGAATGTCCAGATGGTTCCTCAGATTGGAAGTTTTCAAAAGACTACTGCTAGACATATGTGTCTGGTTAGAATGTTTAACTTTCATGGTCTTTAATCATGTAGCATTATGTGAAATGCCATTGGCTGAATGGCTTGATGAAGTGTTTTGAGGCTGTAGAGTTTCCAAAATCCTGACCACCACCAGAGGCCTTGCAACCACGGAGAATGTGGTCTCTGTGATGTGAATGCTTCATTATTGGTCAATGAGAAAAGAGGGCAGATGGGAGTCAGCTTTCATATTGAACTGTACAGGCATAAGGAGTGCTGTGATCACACAAGTTCAGGGGAGGTAAGGAGGATGGAGGAAAAGAGGGAAGGAGAGAATTAATCAGTTTCTGGGATGTATGAGTACCAGTAGGAAAGGAGAAAACTATGTGATATGTAGGTATCCTAATACTGTTCCATAATGTTGATACTATCAAGTTAAAAATTATTTGAGGACAAAAATTATTTCAATATCATATGACATAGAAGTTCATTGCTCTATAAATGACAGTACTATTCAAAGACACGAGGACAGAATGTCTGTCATTGGTCATCTGAATTATAGGGGAGCATGGTTGAAATAGAAGACATTTGAATAGCCCCCTTTGAGATGAAGTATTAACTCTATCACTGTGAGCTGGAACAAGTGTCATAACTGAACTTCAGTATTCTTCAGTATTCTCTTCTGAGTTATAGTGAGGTAAGACTTAGATGACACATGTAGAAGGCTTATCATAATACCAGAATGTGAATAAACACTAAATAAAAGCTATTCATTATCAGGATAATGATCATAGCATGCTTATGAGGAGTGTTGATGATGCTTTAGAAGCAGAGTGTGATATAGTACCTCCTGTGAGTATAAAAGTCTTGTGTGTACTGATGATTTAAGTAATTTCAGTTTGTATTTATCCAATACAAAATTCTTCTGGCTCAGATCTATTTAATTTTAAATGTTGGCTGCTTGATTTCTCTATGATACAACTGAGGAGCATAGGCTCGATGGAAATATCTCTTGCTTGTTTTTTAAGCATCCTAGTTCTATCTAAATAGAAACCAATAGGCCCTGTCTTGCATTTTTTGGGGGGTCAGCCTTTTGTTGCTGCTGAAGCTCTAGAGGGAATGATGCATGGAGCCAGGCTAGCCAACTTGGCAGCGTGCATTTTCAGCCCACTTGGCTGTGCACACTATTCCGTCTGAGTTTAGGAAGATCCGTCTGCTTTTTCTTTTGTAGAGAGGCTGTGAGGAACGAGGCAATGAGTTTGCCTTATACAACAGCCTGGAAAAATAGGCCATGGCCTAAGAAATAATGAGAGTCAAATGGCCTCCTTCCAGAGAGTTCCTGGCTGGAGAAGGGAGGACAGGTTGAGACGCCTTCTGATAGATTTTTGCACTAATTGTCATCTTCCCCCAAAGAAGTTCTGTTTAAAAAGAAGGCACTGGGTGGTGGGGGAAGTGAGTGTCCTTGTAGAGTATGAGGTCTTTTTAGGAAGAAATAATACTATATAGATTTCAAGATCACAGGCCAAATCACATATCCCAAAGCATAAGAGTAAACCACATAACTCTTATAAGTGGTGGTAAAGTATGGTAAGGGTTAACTCCAAATGTGTCTCATCTGAAACCAGCCTAAAACCTTTCCATGCCATAGAATCTCAAATGGCCATACAGCATTCCTTCCATTTGGTTATGTTTATCTACGCAAAACCATTTGACCTTATAAGAAATGTCTGCTCCAGATTACTTGTGGTATTTTACTCTTTGCTGTTTCCTTTTTCAGTGAGGAAGCCTCAGGCATGAAGCTGGAACTAGCGTGTTTCGTGTCCAGTACTTACTTTGCCTCTACACTGCATTTTCATTGCCTTTCCCAGAGATGCTGTGTCTATTAGGCTGGCTTTGTCTTTTTAGGCTAGAATTTGAGGAATGGGCAAAGCTGGCATATCATCAAGTTTGAGAGATCCTGAAAAGATGACTTAGCACCTCCATCAAAAATATGCCTTTGAAAACATGCAGTCTTGTCATGCTGGGACTGGCAGTTTCCACATTCCCTTAACTCCTTGACTCCCTGTGTTGATCATGATGGCCATGGCTGGAATCTCCATCTCTTCATCTCAGAATAATGTTTCCTGAGTGGCTTTATGGAGCTGTTCCTAGATAAGAGCAATAATGAGCCCAACAGCACTCCACCCTCTTTTGTATTCTGTAACATTCTCATCTCAGCCGACTGTGTCTGGCAGCCGCACAATGAAGCCCTGCGTGTGTCAGAGAGATGGATGATATCTGCGGTGTCTGCATCTCCATGCTGACTATGAGCTCCTGCTGAACCTTACCTCGGGGATGTTAGCTTCTGTGCCATTGAATTAGAAAGGCAAACCTCTCCCTTCTAAGAAATGTCTTACTTTTTTCTCAGTACAAAACAACGTAATGGAAATAATGGCACACATTAGGGATTTGATGGATAGCTCACTGTACTTTCATCTTCCATATTCCTGACTGTAGAGCTTTGTGTTTTGTCTCATTGCTTTGTTATTATTGTTTTTCAAAGCTAAAACAAAGAAACCACTGGTACAGGTTAGTGACATATGTTTTTTTGTTTGTTTGTTTTTTGCTTTTTAAACAGTTCTGCATTCTTTAATTGAATGGAACTGAAAAAAATACAAATTATATTTTTGAATTAAATATAAGCAAAATATTTTATTAGCAATAATACTCATAAATAACTATTTTCTTGATGCTTTTAAATGTTGTCTAGTATATTTTACATCATCAATTCTTCCATTCGTATCCTTTTAGGACAATCTGATCTCCTTGTCTAGGAAGAAATCAGTTAATTCTGAGGAAGGCTGCTTTGATTTACATTTGTTTTTATTTCTGCATAAGACCAGTTCTGAGTAATGCATGAAAATGCCACAGTGGGTCTTTGGTAAGGAGTTTTCAATAAAGAGCTCAGTGTGGGAAAGGCCATTCTGGGGCAGCTGAAAGAAGTGGTATTGGGTGGGCAATGGAACAAGAGGCTAACAATGGTACTCTGCCATCTGTTTTCTAGAACAGATTGTATGAGCATGTACCTGTGCCACCTGAGAAGGCGCTACACTGAAAAGGAGCAATTTGATGCTCTGCCACTGTCCTCTTGATTTGTGAGCAAAAGGACCTGAATATTCAGTCTGTACTTGACCTAGCAAATTATGCAGCCGGTTCTGGAGCCAAATTTGCTCCCTGCTTTGTAAGTAAGAGGATTGCGGAATAGTATTTTCCTCTTATGTTTTGCCCAAGGTGTAATACGAGAGATATCAAGGTAGATTTCAGGATGTCAAAGTGAGCTTAAAATATTATACCTCTTTACCCATATACAGGGTTAGATTGGAAATGGGTATGAGAATCTGTATTAGAGAAAAAAAGATTTCTGAAACTAGGTGAAACTATGGCTAGAGAGATGGGTCTATGTTTAATAGTGTGTACTTTTCTTTCAGAGGACCTGAGTTCAGTTCTAGCACCTATATTTTGTGGCTCACAGACACTTGTCATTCTGACTTCAGTGGCATCTGACACCTCTGGATTTCACAAGTACCTGCACTCATGTACATCACACACACACACACACACACACACACACACACAAGAATAAAGCAAATTAAAAAAAAAAAAAGATTAATGAATCTTTCTCAACACACACACACACACACACACACACACACACAATTAAGAATAAAGCAAATTAAAAAAAAAAAAGATTAATGAAGCTGTCTCTCATTCCCGTACCCCCTACTTCCATGTCGAAGATTAGGGCTTAAGGGGAGCATCAGTGATTGATGTCTGACTCATGTACTATGGCATAGGTTCAGCTCATACAAGCTAAAGATGGGCAGAGGGAACCTAAGGAAGTTGTTCTTATTTGGTAAAACAAGTGATGATGTTTGAGAACTGGCCATGTAACACCTAGAACTGAGGTCTTGAACAGAATTACAGTCTTCCAAAATCTATCTTGGGATGCATAGGATATAAAAAGACTCTAGGGAGAGATGTTTGGTTATATGTAGGAGCTGAGACCAGACAATCAAGACCAGGGAGTACAGATAGGTCTGTTAGGAGCAAGAGGACCATGAAATAAAGTTTGGGCAGCTTGAACAACAAACGTTTGATTCTTACTATGGAGGAGGTTTTCCAAATCCTTGGCTAGTATCTCATTATTGGGATGGTCAGGTCTTCACAACAGTCAAAGTGATCCTGTTCTCTGATTTGCAAATAGCCACTTCCACTATGTCCTCATCACTAAAAGCAATCGCTGAGACCCTCATTTCTTTATGAATCATAATCCAGATTATATCAAACCTCATAACCTCATCTGAATAAAATTAATTCCTAATGCCTAATGCTGCACCTCCAAATACCATTAGACTGGGTACTAAGCTCTCCTAGAATTTGGTGAGCACATAAACCATCATTCCATAGCAGCAATCATGTGGACTTTTGTAGTCAGCTGTATGGAGTGTCCACTAAGAGATGCTACCTTCAGCAATCTGTTAGAACCATAAAGCTTAAAGCAAACAAATACAATCTCTACATATTCTGCCCAAATGTTGATGAAGTGGAGGTGAGCACGGAGAGATTTTGAGCAGGTAGTGAGACAAAACAGAACTCTTGTACCATTGCAAAACAAACATGTGTCAGCTGAATGAAAGGTAACATTAGGTGTTCAATAAGGTTTGGATTTTTCATTGTCACATCAGTCTGAATAGTCCATTGACTGAATTTAGCATGTGTTTTCAATATAAAGTAACAGGTAGATCCCTTCTAATGTTATATTCTGACCAACTGTCTATCAAAGTGATCATATTCTCTATCTTTTTTCATTTGGTATAAGAATGTCCTCATAATATGCTGATCCTCCTTCAAAGTATAAAGAACACTGTAAATCATCTACAGTAATTTAAAAAAAAAAAAACTTAAGTAGAAAGTAAAAATAACATCCCCAGACTGAAAGGCTATGGAAATTTTAAGGAAAAAAAAGATTAAAGATAATTTATAGCTGGAAAGACAGGGTAAGAGATGCTTCTGAAATTTGTTTGCACTGTGAGCTAAGCAGACAGTTTTAAGGTGTCATGCTTTAAATACAACTAATGGTCATAGTAGTAGTGATTATATAAATCAAGCCTCTGGTAGTTAATGCATTATAAGGCAGTACTTGTAACTCCAGAAGGAGAATACTCTTCTGTATTCATTTTTACAATGCTCTTTAGGCATTGTTTCCTGGAAAACCCACTATACTTTTTATTACATGACCTCTGAAAATTTAGCTATTAAAGTTATTTATCCATACTATTGCTTAACCTGATGATGTACTGAACAATCAACTAAGCAAACAATAAAAAGAAATTGACCTAAGTGATGCAAACAGAATGCAACCTCTACACTTAAAGCTAAGGGAACATAGCAGAACAGGAAGCAGAAAGAGTATCAATGCATCATTCAACCCTTACCAGTGAAGCTTCCTCATGCCACAGATGATGATTAACCCATAAGCCTTTGAGTGAGTGTGTGTCTCTGGATAGGACACCTTTATCAAACATCTGCCACCCAGGGCTCAAGGACCATTGTGGAAGAGGGGTAGGAAAGAATCTAAGAGCCAGAGGTGATGGATGAATAAAAGGAAACAGAGTTCTCCAAACAGCTGGGAAGTTACTCACACGAATTCACAGCAATGGTGAAAGCATGCACAAGAATCATGCAAACTCAAGCCAGATAAAAACCCAGCATAAAAGTGGGGAAGTGGGGGACTGGAGAGATAGCTCAGTGATTAAGAGCATGGGCTGCCCTTGTAGAAGACCAGGGTTCAAAGCCAAGCACCCACGTGGCAATTAACAACCATCTGGAACTCTACTTTCCAGTAATTTGACTCCCTTTCTGTCATCCTCAGACACTGGCAGGATAGGGGTGCACTTACATACATGCAGGCATAAAACTCATAAACCTAAAATAAAAATAAATAAATAAATTTATAAAACAGAAGTGGGGAAATTGCAAGAAGTTCAAACCTTAGTTCAGGAACTATTGGCAACAAATGGCTACTGAGAGAAGGAGGGTTAGCTTGCTTCAAAGGAGTGACACTAGATAGGCTGACTGGGCTCCAGTGGATGTACTCACACCAAGGGACATTTGGGGACACAAACTTGACTCAATAGGCCTTAACATATATGACAGAATACCTAAAATCAGGTGAGAGAGTTATGTGGGGGGTGCAGATACAGGAGGGGGCCTAAATATGATCAAAATGATTGTATGAAATTAACAAAATATCAATAAAAAAAGAAATTTGAGTTTTTCATTGTTTTCTTCATTTGTCTTATGTGTGTTTTACTTAATTTTTCCAGTAAAAAATAAGTCAGGATTACTATTTTTTAGCAAATATGATTTCAACGTGTAAAATCGGGGACCTTCTAAATGACTTTTATTCATTTTGTAATTAAAGTCAAAAGAAGAAATACTGTCCATCAATTCTCATATATTTCTTGTCAGTTTAAGGATTAAACTCAAATTCCAAACATGCTTTTAAAGAATGTGTCTGGTTATTTTATGTCCTGAAAAATAAGGAACACAAATTAAATACTCTCTTTATAGTCTATTGGTTTTTGAGGAAAACTTTATTACATAGAACTCTTTGCAACAAATTTTTATGATAGCACAACATAAAGGTCTTGCTTATGCTATTTCCAGATACATAAAAATAAATCAAATTATATCTAAAATGCCACAGGAGACTCAGCATTTGGATATTCTATCCTAGTTCTTAATGCAGCTAAGAAGTTAAATTTATCATGTACTGATTTCTTCTAATTCTAAAAATCTGTAGGCAATACTGTTGTCTTTTCGCGAGAAATTTTGGAGAAACTTTTAGAGAACAATACTCGCTTTTCATCCAAACTTAAAAATGTTGTATCAGTTACCTTTCTGTTGCTGAGATAAAACACCTTGACCAAGGGAACTTATAGAAGGAAGAGTTTATTTGAGCTTGCAGTTCCAGAGGATTAGCATCCACAGTGATGGGGGAGGCTTGGAGGCAGAGGTGGCAGAGTAGACAGCAGAGATCACATCTTCAAATAGGAACACAAAGCAGGAAGAGCCAGACTGGCAGTGAGCACTGCTGTACACTTTTGAAGCCTGCCCCGAGTCCTGTGCTTCCTGCCGCATGGCCTTAGCTCCTAAAATCTCAAAAAACTGGGCCAGCAACTAAGAACAAAATGTTCAAATACTTGAAGCCTATTGGAAACACTTTCATTCAAACTGCCACAAATACTGGCCACAAAAATTGGCCATCTGTCTTTTGAGATCTATTTTGACAACCTATCCTCTTTGTAATTTTATCCACAAGCACCATCATTCAATTGCTCAGTTTTCTATGTCTGGATCAATATATGACCCTCCTACATTCAATTTTTTATTGAGAAATTAATTTACTTTCCATGTACAAGCCAGGTTACTTTTCTCTGGACTCATACAAATTTTTGCCTGTCTCTTTTCTCCACTTGTTGATTTCTCTTAACTTTCTTTAATCGAAACTCTTCTCTTTAATCCATGCAGTTGGGTTGGGCTTTGTTGCATTACACTTATAATCAACAAAATATAACTTTACATTTTTTGATCATTTTTATCCACAAATGGATTGTAAGTAATTGAATAGTTATATGTTGACATTTCTTTCATAGAACTAGCAGAGTGACAGTGAACATTTTGTTAAGTATCAGAGCTCTTTAGGCAGCGATGGGAATATTTATGGACGGTGACAGACATGATCTCCTATAAATTCTCTTCTGAAACACATTAAAAAATGGTGAGGGTGAAGATAAAAAGTACTAGAATGATTAATTTTTGTGATAGGCTATTGTACAAAATAAGGATTTTTTGGTGCATGTGTACAGGACACAATGGTGAGTAATAGAACAGGAAGCTTGAGCTATTAGCCATGCTGCTGCACTCATGAGACTGAAGCAGGAAGATTATGAGTCTTAAAGCCTCTAAGCTGCACACTGAGACTGACTTAAAAATAAATAAGCAAACAGCAGCAACATCAAACTAAAGCCTAATTTCACTCAGATCATACTACTAAGATCAAACAAGCAAATAAAAATTTGGTGAACATTCCTTTTTCATGGTGAATATTCTTATTTTATATCATGACTAGAAAGTACGTGATCATAATGAGATGGAGTGAAATAAGAACTTCCTTCTTAGATTTTCAGAAATTGTCCCAAACCAACAAAGATAAGAAGGGAAAAAAGAAAAATTCATATTCAACAAAAAAAATGAGATACATGAAATTCTAAGTTACAAAGTGAGGTATAGGGAAATGGAAATCAATTTATGTATCAAGTGATGTATGGTGTAGAAAGATGGCAGAAAAGGATGCTTACAGCTACGGAGCTCAGATAATAAAGAAAACTTCTAATTAAATATTTTCATAGGAGAGTCTCATGTTTAGGATGCACAATCAATACCCCCTATTTACAAAGAAAACAGCACTTGGAAGCAGCCCTCTGCTAGAATTGATTTCAAAGAGAAATTACAGGCAATCATGGAGGATTCAGCAATAAAACACACATTCCTTCCATACATTCAGAAAGCAGTCTGCTGTTGAATTTGGTAATTATTAAAATTGAAATCTAACATCTGAGCAGCACTTTCTGCTTAGAAAGAAAACCATCAATGAGAAATAATTGTCTAAATAACATTTTATGCAGACTTAAGCCTAATATCTGGGAAGTGTAAATCCTTGAACTCTTAAAGAAATATATTGATCACTTTAATCTTTGGTTATATTTTTCTTTTGGGTGTTTAAGACCATAGAGATGGCCCAAATCAATTTATTTATACTTTTATGGTCATTTGAGAATCTGTTCCTCAGGGGTCACATGGGCTTGGGAGGAGCCTCTGGCTCCTTTCTTTTACCAGTTCTGCCTATGTGAAGGTAAGTCAAAGGTCCTACTCGACCTTGGCTGGCTGAACTTGGAATCATGGAGGAAATGTTTCCACTGAGTTGACCCGCCTCTTTGTAGACTGGACACTAGTTCAAGTCCCTCTGGTGGGGTCTCAATGACCTCCCTGAACAAGAGGACTCACCACAATTTCAGGGCATTTTGAGAGATGCTCCACAATCCCCTGGAATTTAGTCAACCTTGTAGGCAAAGTGCAAAAAACTGTCCTTTAAGTCCCTCTGAACAGATTAGTATAGGCCTCAGTGTATGACTGTTAAACATCCAAGAAGCTTAGTTCCACCAGTCTGGTACTTTTAATAACCATGTACAATATAGGTAAAGCTTGAGCAAAAACCAAACGTTTTTAATAAACCTTGACTAGACATGTACATTTTTCCTTAAACTAGTTGACTAAAATATGACCTTAGAAATTTTAAGAGTGTGTGTATATTATTTTTGTCCCACACTTTATATATCATAACTAACCTACACTGACCTTCATCATTTGCTTAGGCTTTCTCATTTTTTTTCTATTTTGGAAAATATCTCAATACTGTAATGACCAACTGTAGCTAAGGGAGACAACCCACTATTGTATCTAGAAGAATTTGAGAGGGAACTGACACTGATTCTAGCCACTCTAACAGCTATCAAAGTGCCTGAAAACAAATTCTGAGTCCATCACTCTAGAGTCCAGCCTTGGCAGACAAAAGAAAAATGAAGAGGAACCAATAGAGGGATGCTTTTGGAAGTCCTTGTCAAGAAATTCCAATGGACTCTCATATGAACATTTGAAATTTGCCCAGTTCTGACTTTTTTCTGGTTCCCTGCCTAGAATTTGTAATGCTAACTACTCTTGCCTTCACATCTCCTATTCACCAGTTAAAGACTTTCTTTTCACCCTACAGTTAAGAGTTATAGAATTTGGAAGTCTTTTAGATAGACCCACTGAAGGGGTATCCCAATTGCCTCACCCTGTTTTCCCGTTCATCATGGAAGAAGTCAGATCGGTGTGATTCCCTATCAGCAATTTGGGTAACCTCTTCAGAGGATGGTGTAATAAGAATAGGAGGTAGGAATTGGCTAGGCAGTTTGGATAAAAAGACCCCAAAGAAAAGTAGCCAGTTTCTTGGCTGAAAGTCAAAATGCCCTTGGGCCTCTTAGCAACACACTCTCTTCCAAAGGCCAAAAATTTCAAAAGTATTTGGGAGCTTTTATCTAATCCCTAAAAGATTTTAGGGTTACCTCTCCAGACGGGGGAATGTAAGAGTAGCAAAAATCCCCATAGAACAAAAGAAACAGTGCATGAAATTATCAGGAAAAACTGATGGGGAGATATGGGAAGAGTTGGAGGGGAGGGAGTAGGTGTGGATTTTATCAAAACACCTTATATGAATGCATGAAATTCTCAATAAAGTTTTTATTTTTAAAAAATGATTCAAATTTAAGCGACTCACTGAATCGCTGAATGTCTGGAAGAGGATGTGCTTTGAGTCCCGGGGAAGTTACATGATTTCTTAACAAAAGTAAGATAAAATAAACCCAGGTTAGTGTAAACATTTCTGCTACCAGCAGTATGATTCTGACCCTTGCCTATGTGGAATTTCTACAAATATTAGCCAAGGAAAGACACATCAGTCCACATAAAGTAAATAGAAAGGAGTCCTAAAACCTCAGAAAGAAAAGAGTGAGACTTATAAAAGATCATAGAATGTGTGATACCTATGTAATTATAGCAAAGAAGATGCCAAAAGTATAAACTATTAAATAAGAAAAATAAGTAATTCAACAGAATAAAACACTTAAAACAAAATTAGAAAATTAATAATGAAATAATGCTGAATTTTTAAGATTGTTTGTGAAGAAAATTGGGTCAAAATTATATAAATAATGATTTTGTTAAATAGAGAAATAGGAAAGTGTAGTGTAAGTATGTCAGTTTTCTCATTTTCATTACTAAAAATCTGAAAAATTTGCTACAGAAAATTAAAATTAATTAATTAATTTTATCAAAAATTAAAAATGTGATTAACTAAAATTAAATGATGGAAAGAAAATAGGAAGAAAAAAGCAGTGCAAAATGTATATTTGCTTGTTGTAAGGGTTATAAACCCTGTTTAAGATACAGAAAATCGCTATCCTCAGGCCTCTCGGGGTGGATCCATCGCGGAGCCCTCTGCGCCTTGACTCCCCCGGCCTCATTCGCCCTTCCATCTCCCCCGCTGTTCTGCTCCTGGTTTGGGCCCTGCACCATTCCTGGTCTTGGGTCCCCAGACACCTGGGGAACCGGTGCTGCTTCCTGATCCTTTTCACCCAGGCCAGCTTGGTGGCTTCCTTGGGCTCCAGGAACACTGCTTCCTCTGGACCTGGCCCAGCTCTCACCTCTCCCTGCTTCCCGGACCTGCACCACTGGCTAATTCTCCTGGCCCGCTCTCCTGCCCTTAGGCCTCTCTTGGGGTAAGTCTACCACGTAGCCCTCCGTGCCTTGACTACCCCAAACGCGCTCACCCTTCCATCTCCCCCGCTGTTCTCTAATCCAAGCTTGGGCCCTCCAGGAACACTGCTTCCTCGGGACCTGGCCCAGCTCTCACCTCTCCCTGCTTCCCGGACCTGTACCACTGGCTAATTCTCCTGGCCCGCTCTCCTGCCCTCAGGCCTCTCTTGGGGTAAGTCTACCACGTAGCCCTCCGTGCCTTGACTTCCCCAGACGCGCTCACCCTTCCATCTCCCCCGCTGTTCTCTAATCCAAGCTTGGGCCCTGTGCCCTTCCTAGTCTTGGGGCCCCAGAGACCTGGGGAGCCAGTGCTGCTTCCTGACCCTTTTCACTCTGACCAGCTTGGTGCTTAACTTGGGCCCCAGGAGTACTGCCTCTGGACCCTGGACCCGGGCCACCCTCACCTCTCTCTGCTTCCCTGGTTTTGCAACACCCTCCAGCCTCTTTCTGGTGCTGACAGCCTCTTCCTGGGGCTCCTAGGCTTACCTTTCCTCTCCCTGATCCTTTGCATCCAGTACACCCTCACCTCTCTCTGCTTCCCTGGTTTTGCAACACCCGCCAGCCTCTTTCCGGTGCTGACAGCCTCTTCCTGGGGCTCCTAGGCTTACCTTTCCTCTCCCTGATCCTTTGCATCCAGTACAACCCAGCTACTCAATCCACTCCTAGGGAAATCTTGGGGCTTATTCCACCCCATCTGCCTTTGCATCCCTGCATGGCATGGCCATGGCCAGGATCTCAGGTCAGTCCAACACCCAGGTTCCTGAGGCCAAAATCATTCTTAGAAGATTCCAGACGTAAGGAGAAAGTCTGAAAACTTCTGATCCACA
>NW_008355390.1:341574-341965 GCF_000622305.1 Nannospalax galili
CAAGAGCAATAAGACAAGAGAAGGAAATTAAAGGAGTAATAATTGGAAAAGAAGAGCTCAAATTATCCCTTTTTGCAGATGATATATCTAAAGGATGCCAAAAATTCCACGCGCAAATTCCTAGAATTATTAAGACATTCAGTAAAGTGGCAGGTTACAAAATTAACCTACAAAATCTATAGCCTTTCTATATACCAATGACAAGCAGTCAGAGAAAGAGCACAGGGAAACCCTCCCATTCACAATAGCCACAACAACATACCTTGGAATAAACCTGACCAAAGACATTAAAGAGCTCTACAAGGAAAATTTTAACTCTTTAAAGAAAGAAATTGAGGAAGACATCAGAAGATGGAAGGACCTCCCATGCTCATGGATTGGAAGAATTAAT
>NW_008355390.1:344170-349826 GCF_000622305.1 Nannospalax galili
CAGAGGCAGGCTTGACTTGGGGTTTCCTAGTTCCATACTGTTTTATATTGTCCATTCACTTTGCTCAGAAAAGGAGTCTTGTTTCTTTTTCTTTTTCTTTTCTAAAAAGACACCAAAACTGTTTCATTTTTCTCCCACCCCAAAGTTTCAACACCCTGCTTCAAAACAAAAACCTTCAAGTACTGCCTTCCTGGCCCCTTAAGTCTCATCCCTCCAGAACTGCAGGGCTTCTTACTAGTGATAGAATCCTAAGGCCTATTCTCCTAACGAGATTCATACAATCCATGATGAAGCTGTCCAGGAACCACAGACACAGTGTGACTGTAGGGAGGAAGTCAGAAACAGAGATTCAAAAGTTCTTAAGGCAACAGCACACTAAGGAGGAGTTAAAGTCAGCACCAAGGAAGTTGGGCAGCTGAAGTCTAGTTGGTCTCTCAGTATGACTCACCCAAATGGCAGTGAGACTTTCCTGTCCCTTCATCAGACTGTTTTTTCCATCAGAATTTACTGGGGCTGTGCTCCCCAGAAAGAGGATAAGATCAATTCTAAAGTTTGAAAACAAGAGAGATAAGACTGCAGCTACAACAAAGACCAGGGAGAGTCCTGTGCTCAGGGAAGGAAAATTGGCTTCCTTCTCAGCCAGTGAACTAACTCAGTATCTTATGTCTGGCCTTTACTTTTTGCTAAATAAAAAAAGAACAAAAACAACAACAACAACAAAAAAAAATGTTTTCCTCTAAATGTGTAACCACCCGTAAAACTTAAATCTAACCCTGTTTTTAAAGAAATATGTCACAAAAAAATACATACAACACAGATCACATATATGTACAAACAAAAACCAAAATAAGTATAACATGATTATTTGAAAAATTATATAAACTATAAACTCCATAATTTTATATACAAGAATGGAACTAAGGTGAAACAAACAGTCTGAATTTAAAACACAAATACACCTAACTCATTTACTGAATGATGACACTTCTGTTTGGATTATCCTAAGTACTGGTTTATATAATATCTGGCAGAAACCCTGATTCTGGCTTATAAAATTGATGGAGAATATATACCACACACAAACCTAAAAACAATAATCACAAGGCAAAATTCAAGGGAAAACAGCATGAACCACACCACAGTTTGTTCTGTCTGCTATAACAAAACACACCAGATCTAGTGCCCTAACAACATAGACATTCATTGTAGCTCTAGAGACCAGAAGTTCAAGATCAAAGTCCAGATCCAGTAGTAAGGGTACATGGCTTGAGGCATTGAGGACACTTCCTCACTGGCAGAAATGGCTAATGAGCTCCCCTGGGCCTCTTTTTAAAGGATGCTAATTCCACTTATATTGGCTCTGCTGCATGATTCAATTACTTCCCATAGGCCTTATCTCCTAGTCCTTTAGGATGTCAGTCTAAGGATTGTGGAGGGAACAGAAACATTTAGATCATAGCATTGACTGAGGTTAAAACACACAGTGAATATCCAACAGATAGATTTCTATGCACAAAAGAATAAAGTATCAACAGTCATACAGGAAAAAAAATAAAAAACAGCAGAGACTACTTTATAAAAGTGATATGAGTTCATTGGCAGTAAATTTTATTTACCTCTCACTGAAAATGCATGAAATTTTCTTGAAAAAATTAATTCATGGAAAAATGAAGTATATCAATGAGATAGGACTAATTGATAGTCAATTTGTTCTCTGAGTACAAAGAATAAGCCTAATGTCTAGTACCAAAGAAAGTTCCCACTGGAACACACACACATACACACACACACACAATTATATCCCTCTCAGGCTGAATTCAAAGTAGCAAGTAGAATCTATGAGGGCAAATATTGTTATCAGAACTTTGAGTAATGGGCAAACTTATAACCAATACTTATAGGTCCTTACATTACTTTTAGCCAACCCATGAGCACTTCATAAGGTTGAGAATATGTAAGATGCATACCATAAACTCTGAGTGTCTCAGTTTATGTAAGTGTGCAAATGTGTAGAACCATCTACCTTTCCTCCAACTCTGGATGTTAAAAAAAAATCACATTTCCTGGACATGATAAGCTTAAGCCTGCATCATTAATTTATACTACTCGAAAAAGCCAGGACCACTGCAGTTGCTAGTTTAAAGTTAAAGTTCTTAGCATACTTTGATATTAATAGAGGCAAGCTCGATTCTCTCTGGAGATCCTTATTCTGCTAGCACAGACTTCAGAGATTAAAACTAGAAACCATAATGTATAACAAATGTAAGCTATACATAATGAGGAAACAAATGAACTATAGAGAAAAAGATAGAGAAGATAAACTAGAGAAGAGAATATAAAGTAAATATGCACAAAATATGTAACGCAAGATAGCTGATTAGGAAAAGTGATCCACTGTCAAGAGACTGTCATATCTAAAATATGCCATAATCATGGAGGGTCAGGAAGAGGGCTCAGTGGATAAAGCACTTGCTATGCAAATATGATGGCTTGAGTTAGATTCTTGGAGCTTGTATGTGATGGTTAATTTTGGTTGTCAACTTGACTGGATCTGGAATCAACTAAAACTCAAGCTTCTGTTATTACATAATAAACTGTTTTAATTTTAAAAATGAATTATATATTTTAATCAGCAAAATAACTAGGTACAGTTTACCAATAATCTGTCTTCCATAGAACAAATAAATTTATAAAATTTCTTCCTAAAGTCTCAAAAGTTTTAAACTTGGTCTTAGCATATTGAAAGATAAAGTATAAAGACATACTGTAGCTTTCTGATTTAGGATATAAAGAAGACACAGGAATGGGGTAGAACAATTTTTAGGAATTTGTGAAAAAATAGTTCATCTGCAATGGCAATTCCAAGCCATAAGCTAAGGCTAAAAGGAAATTTAAAGTTATGGATTCATCATGGATTGTAGCTGAGTTTTCCTTTGTTCTTTCTAGGACTTCTGCAAGGCTTTATTCCCTTAGCACAGTACGTGAGGTGATGTTTTTCATCAGGCTGACTTTTCAATTATGGATCTTCTGGAAGGCTAATGATCTCTATATCTTAATACTGCCAACAATGTGTCAGTCCACAGAAGAGTCTGTGATAGTGAACATACTGATGTAAAAATATATATTATTCCTGCTCAGCCACATGCAAACAATCTGGCTGAAGTGCTAGACTTATAGGGAACTCCTCCCCAGATAAAAAAGAAAAATGGCATTCTGTTGAGAGCAGTCAGAAAGTTATGTTGTTTTAAGTGGTTTCCTGGAGTAGTGAGATGAAAGTTTTAGAAGTTAATTACATGGAATCTCTCACTGAAGACTTCAGTAAAAGTTACATTTTTGCAATGTTATTTTTGCTTGGGAGAGGCAGAAGGAAAGGAAGGTATTATTAGACATTATTAACAGAATAATTGTGAATTTTTAAAAATTCATACAGATTGGATTCTTGAGTGAAATGATTGATGATGTTTAAGGCTCCAGGAGAGCAGCAATGGCAGATTTTCAGGTGGCTAGATATTCCAGTGTCTGAGACCAATTATTTCCCACCACATAATCACTATAACAAAAGTAGGATCACATTCCTAGTGTTTATTCTTCACAGAAAACTCTCATTTATGGGTAATGGGCATTGATGATTGTTTAGTTCAATGGGTTCCAGATGTTTAAATACAGTGACAATCTATTGTTAAAATGAATTATGCTGAACAAAGTAACAAATAACAACTATATCTCCACAAAACTAAAATTAATAATGTGATATTTAATCACATTTAAGACATTATTCTTCCAAATTCTTTTTTGTCATATTTGTTTCTTAGTTCCAAGTCTCTTGCCTAATACATCTATTTCTGAAAATAAATACTAGTGATGATTTTATTTATCATGTATAAGAACATCTGTATGGTAGTTCCAGAAACTGAAATGTTATATAATGACAATAACAATAAGGAAGACATGTTTTATTATGAGGCTCAAGACATAGGATTTTATACATATGCTCCTGTTATCCTAGAATAGATATATTATTATTTCAGGAGCATAATAAACTTTATGTCAACAATTAGAGAAATACAATTCCACAAATCACTATAATGTTAGAAGATAGTCTTTTCTAAAAAGTATTTTATTATTTTTATTTTATGTGTATTCATGTATTGCCTGCATGTAGGTAAGTGTACCTGTGTCATGCAATGGTGGTGGAGGTCAGAGGAGGTTGTCGGATCCCCTGGGACTGGAGTTACGGACACTTGTTAGCTGCCATGTGGGTGCTGGGATTCAAACCCGGGTCTTCTGCAAGAACAACCAGTGTTCTTCAGTGCTGAGCCATCTCTCTAGCCCCTTTTCTTGGTATTTTTGAGACAGGGTCTCCAAGTTGCCCCATCTGGCCTGTAACTCACTATGAAGACCAGGCTAGCCTGATGTCACAAAAGAGCCACCTAACTCTGCTTCCTGAGTGCTGGGACTAAAGACATAAGCTCAACCCTGCCCAGCTCCCCAGGATTCTTGTATGTCCTACTCTATGTAGTTCATGCCTTCATCTTTTCTAGAAGCCTTTAATATTTTTGTCCTGAAATGTCTACACATTCCCTGGTGAATGCATGCATGCCAGTTCCCTGGCCTACTTGTATCATGCAGCAATGTGCACCCGCAAAACTGAGTTCTTGGGGAAGGAGAGATGGCTCAGCAATTAAGACCAGTGGCTACTCTTGTAGAGGACTCAGGTTCAATTCGCAGCACCCACATGGAGGCTAGCAACTATTTGTAACTCTAGTTCTAGGGGATCTAACGACTTCTTGACCTTTGAGGGCATTGCAGGACACAGGTGCACTTACATACATCAAACAATGCTCTCATATACATAAAACTAAAAACAATAAATAAAATATTTTAAAAACTGTGAGTTCTTCTAGACCTGTGGCTCCCACTACCTCAGCATTTCCTATCTAGAATCCCAGCTCCCAGCTGCTCTGGTCCCCTAGTTCCTTGCACCCACCAGACCTGTGAGTTCTGTGCCTGCCCCCCCACCACACACCCCGTGTTCTCTTTCCACCATCCCGTTCCCCTGGGCCTACATGGGTGGCAAAGTCTTCAAGGCAGTGCAACTTAGTTCTACAGAGCTTACCTGCCTTTGCAGGCATCCTCAGCTTCTTAGGCACAGCTGCTGTTGTGTAGCCTGTTCATCTTCCCAATCAGGCTCTTTCAAGAGTTACATTTGCTCATTTTCTTGGCTACCATAGATTAGGAGTAACCCCTGTCCCACAAATAAAATCCAACACTGATGTGTCTGACAGTCTTCTCACCTAGCAGCCACCCATCCCACCCTGCCATGACAGGACTGCACAGAGTCTGTCTTTGAACTTCAGGCTCAGAAGTTGCACCTGTCCCTACCTGAACTGTGACCACTTCTTACACAGCATTTGCACATCAAAACAGAGTAGCCCCAAGACCGAATACCAAGAACCACTCACTGGGCCACAACCTAACGAGTTGGGGTAACAGCAAACTAAAATTCAAATATCCATTCAACAAAGAAGAGATCAGTTATCCATACCACAACAACCCATCAAATCCAAAACTCCCAATTCCTAGGTCCCATAGATTTTGCAAGAACAAAAACAACATTAATAACCAAGAGAATGTATCTGTTACAGAAATAAGCCCA
>NW_008355390.1:350162-352640 GCF_000622305.1 Nannospalax galili
TATTCAGCTGTAAATAAAGAGGAAATCATGCAATTTGTAGGTAAATGAATGGAACTAGATACTGTTAAACTAAGGGAAGTAACACAGACTCAGAAAAACAAGGTATGTATGTTCTCTCTCATTTGTGGATCTTAGCTTTGAATCCTCAGATGTGAATATATATATATATATATATATATATATATATATATGATGTAACCATAGAAACCAGGAAAATGGAAAAGACACATGATGGTAAAGTGAAAACAAGCTCAAGAGAGGGGGATAGTACTGGACTGGTGTTACCAAGGGGGAAATGGAGAAAACAGGGGTATTTAACTGGGAAGGGAGAGGGGAGGGTTATACAATAAACCTTGGGGGTAAAAATGGAAGAAGGAGCTCTAGAGAGGGAGATAATAGGAGACAGGTGTTTTCAAGGGGAAAATGGGGGTATTTTAACTTGAGTGACAGGAGGAAATTTCATATGGGGGAGAAAGAGGAGAGATAAATAATGCTTAGGTGATGTGAAAAACCAGAGGAAATATTTTAGTTCAAAAGCCTTTGAGTACATGTGTATAGCTGAAGGCTCTAAGTTCCTGGACTTAAATTTGGATCCCCAATTTATTCTGTTGAGCAATATGTCTATTTTACGGTAATGCTGTTTTTATTACTATAGCTCTGTAATATAATTTGAAATCAGGGATAGCAATGCCCCCAGCTCCTCTTCTGTTCTTCAGTTTTGTTTTGGCTATCCTCTTGTGTGTGTGTTTCCATATGAAATCTGAGGTTTATTTTTTTAATTTTCATGAAGAAGTGTGTTGGAAAAGGATTGCATTGAATTTGTAGATTGCTTTTGTTAGGATGACAATTTTCACAATATTAATTTTTCATATTCAGGAGCATGAGACGTTTCAATCACATTGCACTTTCTTCAGTTTCATTCTTCAGTGTCTTCAAGTTTTTAATCATACAAATCTTTCACTTCTTTGGTTAGATTTATTCCAGATTTTTTTTGAGAGAGTCATGAATGGGATTGCTCCTCTGGTTTCTTTCTCAGAGTATTTGCTGGTGTATTTGCTACTGATTTTTCTGTGTTAATGTTCTATTCTGTTACTTTGCTGAATGTATTTATCAGCTCTAGGATTATTCTGTTGGAGTCTCTAGGGCCTTTAAGTTTCAAATAAAATCATCTTAAAACAGGGATACTTTGACTTTTCCTTTTCCATATTGTATTCCCTTTATCTTCCTCAGCTGTCTTACTGTTCTAGCTAAAATTCCAAATAACATGTTGAACAGGAATGGAGAAGTGACATCATTGTCTTGTCCCTGACTTAAGTGTAAGTGGGAGTTTTTCTCCATTTAGTTTGATGTTGGCTGTGGACTTGTTTTACATTGCCTTTATAATGTTGAAAAATGTCCTCAATAGCCCTGGATTCTCCAGTATTTTTATCATAGATAGATGTTGGATTTTGTCAATAGCCTTTTGTGAATCTAATGAGATGATAATGCAGTGCTGTCCTAGAGTATGTTTATCTGCTGGATTATACATACTGATTTCCAAAGATGAACCATCCCTGCTTCTCTTGGATGTTGCTAGCTAGATCATGGTGGATAACCTTTTTGTGTGTGCTCTTGCATTCAGTTTGGAAATATTTTATTGAAATTTTTTTGCATCTCTGTTCATCAAAAAGATTGGTCCATTATTTCATTTTGTTTTGTTTTGAATTTCGGGTTTTAGTATCAAGGAAATACTGGCCTCATCAAATTAACTTAAAGGTGTTCCTCTTTTATTTTACAGACTAGTTTGAGGAGTTATTGGTATTAGTTCTTTGAAGGTCTGGTAGAACTCTGCTCTCTAGTTACAGACTGTTTTAAGATGGAAAATTTTTAGTTACTGCTTCTATTTCAGTGGTTGTTATGAATGAATTTAAATTGTTTACCACATCTTTCTTTAATTTTAGTAGGTCATACATACCTAGAAATCTATCCATTCATCTTAGATTTTCCAGCTTAGTGCAATATCGATTTTAAAGAATGTTATTATGATTCTCTGAATTTCCTCATTATCTGTTATAAATTTTCCCTTATTATCTCCAATTTTATTAATTTGGATCCTCTATCTTTTGGTTTACTTAACTAAAGTTTGTAAAAATTTTTTACCTTTCAAAGAACCGTATCTTCATTACTTTGATTCTTTATATTTTTTTTTTGCTTATTTCTACATCATTAATTTCAGACATGATTTTGAAGATCTCTTCACATCTATACTTTTTTGGTGTTGTTTTCTCTTGCTCTGCAAGACCTTCCTTCAGATGAATCTTTTTTTTTTTTTAAATATGAGATCTCTCCAGGTTTTTTTTTAGATGTGCTATAGATTTTCCTCTTAGGATTGCCCTCATTGGGTCCCATAAATGTTAGTATATTGTGCATTATTTCTTTTCAATTCTAGGAGCTGTAAATGTCATCTTGATCTCTCCCTTGCCATAATTTTCATTCAGT
>NW_008355390.1:352771-359037 GCF_000622305.1 Nannospalax galili
GTTAGTTTCCGAGGTTTTTTTTTTTCTTTTCTATTTATTATATTCTTGATACCCATTCATTCCATTGTAGCAAAATAGAATACAAGATGCTATTTCACTTTTCCTAAATTTGATGTGATTTGTTTTGGGTTCTAAAATGTAATGGATTTTAGAGAAATTTCCATGGACTGCTCAGAAAAAAAAATGTATGTGTTGGTGTTTGAGTGGAATGTTCTGTAATTATGATTTATGATGTCAAACTGTAGGATTTTTCTAGTTTTTGTCTGGATGAACTGTCTATTGGTGAGAGTGGGGTATTGAAGTCACCCATATTCACTGTGTTAGAGAGAGCCTGTGATTTTAGACCTAATAATGCTTCTTTTATGAAACTGAGTCCCTTGTGTGTAATGAGTATATAATTAGGATTATAATCCCCTCTGGGTGTACTTTTTGTAATGAGTATAAAGCATCCCTCCTCATCTCTTCGGACTAGCTTTGGTTTGAAGTCTCTTCTATTAGGTATTAGAATAGCTATGCTGGGTTCTTCTTAGTTCATTTTGCTTAGAATATCTTTTTTTAACTCTTTTACCCTTAGGTGATATCAATCAATGATGCGGTATGTTTTTTGGGGACAGCAAAAAGATGGATCCTGTTTTCTAGTCCAATCAGATAGACCGTGTCTTTTTATTGGGGAACTGAGACCATTAATACTGAGAGTTATTATTGACCAATATTTATTAATTTGTGTTTGTTTTGGGTGTTGTAGTGCTGGGGGCTTTTTTGTTGTTTTCTGGGGTTCTTTTTGGTTGGCTGTTTTGGATTTTTAAGTTTATTCCTTGGGCCCTCTTGGGTGTGTTTATTCTTCTCTTTAGATCAAAGTATTCCTTCTGACATCCTCTGTACAGCCATGTTACTGTACATAAATCCCTTAAATATGATTTCACCATGGGAACTTTTTACAGTAGTCTGAAGTGGCATCTGTATTCTTTCTTGACTGATAGGACATTGCTTCAAGCTCTTCAAAAAAAGTAGGAGATGCACTTCAACTTATAGACACAGGAAAATGCTTTCTGAACAGGAAAACACAATCATTAAGAGCAACGATTGACATATGGAACCTCATGAAACCAACGAGTTTCTGTACAAAAAAAAGACACGATCATTCAAACAAAGAGGCAACCTACAGAAGGGAAAACTATTTCTATCAGCTATACATCTGGCAAAGGGTTAGTATCAGAATACACAAAGAGCATATATCTAAGCATCCAAAAAATCCCAGTTAAAAATTATGGTAAAGAGCTAAACAGAGTCTTCAAAAGAAGAAATATAAATTGCTAAGAAATATATTAAAAATGTTTAACATCTTTAGCCACCACGGAAATGTAAATTAAAACGATTTTGAGATTTCATTTTACTCCATTCAGAATGGCTAAGATCAAAAAAACCCTAAAGATAATAAATGCTGGTAAAGATGCTATAAACACTCACTAACTGCTGGTTGGATTGCAAACTCATCCAGTTACTGTGGAAATCAAAATGGAGGTTTCTAAAAAGTCTAAAAATAGATTTCCCACATGATCTACCCATACCACTCTTGAATGTATACTCAAAGGACTCTATATTCTTCTATACCTGTTCATCTATGTTCATTGATGCTCTATTCACAAAGGCCAGGAAATGAAAATAGCTCACATGTCTGTCAAGTGATTAATGGATAATGAAATTATTGCACATTTACACAATTGAATATTATTCAGCTGCCAAGAAAAAATGTAATTATGAAATCCAAAAGTAAATGCATAGTACTGGAAATAATCATTCTGAGTAACCCAGACCCAGAAAGACAAATGTCACATGTTCTCTCTCATAAGTGGATGCTAGCTTTGAATACTTATATGATAAGTATATTTCAATTGGAAATCTACAGATGTCAGGAAACTAATAACAGTATATGGGGGTGTGGGAGAGGAGATATAATGCAGTGACATAAAGAGGAAAAGGAGAATACTGGAGTAGGAAGAGTTAAATGGAGTGGAGAATCGGAAATTAGTGCAGAGGAATGGTAAGGACGGGTATAACCAACAGTAAAGGCTTTCGTGAAAAGTCAGATTGAAGCCTAGTACTACAGAAGCTTCTTAAAATATATCCATACACAATATAAAAAGTGTTTAAATGCAGTCACCCTTTTTAATGGACATTCAGTGGTCCTAGAAATACTGGCTACTCACTAACTCTTCGTTTCCTACCAGAACTTGTCAGTAAGACCCTACTGATGAAGACATATGTGAGCCATAGAACAAACAGAAATCTTGCTGGTTCTGACCTCTAAGCTTCATCTCTACTGTCTATTTGTATAATGGTTGAAGGTGCTATGCATGCAGCTAGAAGAGATAATTACCCATCAACCTTACCTAATAGTGAGCCCTGTGAAGTACAATGATTGGCCTGGAAAGATATGCCCACTGGTGCAATAGTGACATGAACATTATGGGAATAACCAACTACCTTCTGATTAGATTTAAGTCAGCTTCATAAACTGGAGTCTGTACTTGGCACTATTATCAATGCCAAAAACCTATAGCTAGGTGAGTCACATGCCATAGGGGAAAATTACCATCATTTTTCTGTTAAACAGACATACTATTAAATCAGCTCCTAATGAATTGTTGTTACAGAATAGTTCATCTCTCAACTCTCACCAGACAAGCTTCTTTTTGCAGGTGGTGGAGATTAAGACAGCCCCACAACTCATCAAAGTGCAGAGGGGTGCTCAGCTCTATAGACACCTGTATCACATCCTCACCTCCCAAACTTCATGGCATATTGTTTAAGAGCAGGTGAAAATACTGCAAAAGCTAGAGATGATCTGGACCCAACAGGGAAGATGCCCATATTAACCTACAGTGCTTGTGACAGCATGCACAAGACCTGTTCAAGCCCAAACAATATAATAACCCAGCATGGATGGGGGAGATGGGCAAGAATCCCTATCCCTAACTGAGGATCTTGTGGCAATTGACAGTTGCTGGGATAGGAACAGTCAGTTTCCTTTAAGGTTGTGATACAGAGTAAGTTGACAAGACTCCAAGAGATGGACCCACACCAAAAGTTAGATTTGACAGGCCTTAAAAATGGAAAAAGATAACAATAGAGGACATGAAGTTGGGGGGCCCTGAATATGGGAAGGGGTTCTGAATGTGCTAAAATATAATGTGTGAAATCCTCAGACTCAATAAAAATACAAAAAACATTCTGAATAAATGAGAATCTGATAGTTCAATTTTAGAATTCAGAAAAGCCTCATTTTCCATCATGTTAAAAATGCAAATTATTTCAAATAATTTAGGAATGATAGGAAGATTCTGGAAATTTTTTGTTTTAGAGAAGACTAAAGATGATCTTTATTATACCTTTCAAAAACACTATGAAATTAGAATAATGTTGATTAATTTATGTCCCCAAAGAAAAGGACATACCATCCCTAAAATTCTCTAAATTGTATTTATTATTATTACTACTATGAGGAATAAAGTGTGTGAAGGTCAGAGGAGAAGTTTAGGAGCCAGTTTTCTGCTTCCACCATGGATTTCAGTGATGAAACGCAGGTCCTTAGGCTGGTATTGCAAGTGCTTTTACTGGCTGAGACATCTGGCCTGGCCTACCAAGCTTTGATATAAATATTTCAAAAGGAAGGAATCTTAGGAATAAGGAATGGCAGATGAACATAAGACTATTATGGAAACTGATAATCTTCAGTGTTAAAGATGATTCATTGTTTAAATAGCCAAAAATCGAGTAAATAAGAGCAATCCATGCCTTCTTTTGTTTTTAATGAGTGATGAGGGTAATCTTTGCACGATTTATAATAAGCTGTTGGAAGCAACTGTAAGTGGCTCTTAAACTATAACATACACTGAATTTGTTTTTGAATGATATATCCCCTAGGATTAGTTTGCTATAGCTGTCTCATAGTTTCTACAAATTTAGGAGCATGACACAACAAACATTCATTAGCTCATGGATATAGAGTTCAGAGTATGGACATGGCAACTCTGGATTGTCTGTTGAGATTTCTTAGGGAAACAATGTGTCATCTGGACTCATTCCCCTGTGCATCTCCTACATGGGTCTACAGGTAGATGCCTCTTGTTCCTCTATCCCAGGACAAAACTTTTTGTATGTAGATTATTCCATATTTCACCATTGTATTTCTACTGTCAACTTAGTGCTTCTGACCAAAAAATCTGTTTAACTTATGACATAATGCCATTTTACAACCATTTAATCTTTATCTATAAAATACAAATGATTTGACTAGTATTCATCCTGTTACCCTCTGTTATTTTATGAATCCGATGACATGGAAGCAAGTACAGATTTAATTCCAAAACAACTAATTCAACAACCAGCTAGGTAAATAATAAATAAGTGGTAAAGATTAATAAAATATGAAGTCACACACTAAGAAACTGACAGTTTTTTTAAATAAGATATTGTACTATCTTAGTTGTACTTTATATCATAATTTGTATATTTCTACTATTAAAGTCATACTCTTGATAAGATTCGAGAAAATTCCTATAACAACCCATTTCCTTATGTCTGCCAGATACACAAAAATGATGTGTATAATTTATTTTGGTCAATACTAACTAAATGACTATTGTCTCACCAATATTTCTTTACCCATTTCCTAATTTTATCATGTATTTTCTTTTAAATGAATGGCAAATAAGCTTTGAACATTCCAGAATTACAAACCAATCATATGATTTTCAAACACTTATTTTATGTGCCTGCTTTGCCTGCAATGCCTGTAAAGGCCAGAAGAGGGTGTTGGATCCCCTGAAACTCGAGTTACAGCTGGTTCTTATCTGCCATATGGGTACTGAGAACCAAGCACAGGTCCTCTGGAAGAGCAGACAGTGCTCTTAACAGATGAGTCATCTCTGTAACCCCCTGATGATATGATTTGTTGAAACTTTTATCATTCATTGAGGGGATAACATTAGTTTCAACCATAAAATATGAGCTCTACAACGGAGGTGATAGAATAGAATTTCATATTTAATTCTTAAGAAAGCCAGCTGTTATAGAAATGATTATCAAATCACACAGACACAGACACACACACACACACCACCCATACATTAAAAATTTAAGCAAAATTTCATTGTTGAATCTGAAGAATAAGTACATGGCACTGTACACTAATAATTTTGAGTGTGGGAACCTGGATAAGCTTTGGAATATAAGAAAATTAAACACTTGCAGGTATAAATTAAGTTATAAGAAATAAAGCACCCAGTGTTTACACAACACATCAAAAAGCCGTAGTAACAGAACCACCTAAATGATCACACAAGTGTGGAAAAACATTTAACAGCTTACACCTGGAGTCTCCCCAATGCGTCAAGTCTTTCATTAAGAGAAAAAGTAACAGTGTACCTTTCAGAATGAAGCATGCCATGTCTTTAAATAGACATGCCTTGTCTGCATTTATACATTTAAATAATTGACAGTTTACATTAGTTGTCAAGAACTTGTGTTTAAAAAATTCCAAGTAGAATAAACATTTATAGATGGCTTTTAAATGTCTGAAAACATTTATTTGAGAGTTGATCACACTCCTGTTAAAGTGTGGAGTCTATGAAGAAGTCCTCTTTCTCTTGTCTGTGATTTTTATTTTTGAGCAATAAAGTTGTCCCAAGGACTGTCTCAATTGCCATACTGCAGGGAAAATAATTTCTTTGGATTATGATTTTTGCTAATTTTCATTCTTGTGAAAAAGTGAATTTAACCTTGAATGTTACCCTTTTTCAACCAAGATGAGGTTCACCCCCCAGAGTGCTTTATATCTGATTATTATTGTCTTCCTTCAAATACATTAAAATAAGTGTATTTCAAGACTTATTAATGCATTAATATTGTTTTAGTATGAAAGACTTTATTAATATGTAAGTCATATTGATCGCCTGATCCAAGGAAATGTGAAGTATCATCCAAAGCTCTGCCCTTGCTGTTTAGTAGAAGCATGTGAGTGGCCATTAGGAACAAAATGTTCTGACTGTGCCTTGGACCAATTGTACCAAAGTTAAGAGTGAGCACATGTCACTAATAGTATAAGATTCCCAGAAATTTCTGCAAATGAGATTAGAAACCAATACCCAAGCTAGCAACTTTCATTTCGTTATTTACTGGAATTACCTCCAGAGATTTGAAATTTTCTTTTGAAAAAAAAAACCAAAGTTAAAAAAAAAAAAAAAACCGAAATGGACCCCAACAAA